>NC_133324.1:108792929-109092929 GCF_042186555.1 Aquarana catesbeiana | reverse complement strand
GGTGCGGCGCCCCGATTAGGACGATGCCATTGCCGGCATTTGCCGCCACTTTGGCATGCGATTTGACATGTCAAATCGTATGCCAAATTGCATTAATGTGAACCAGGGCTTATATGCACTTTCAACTGAGTGAACTATCATGTGTGTGTATATATGTTTTATTTTTGTATATGTGTGTATATATATTATATTATATTATATATATATATATATATATATCTCTAGCTCATTAGTCCCTGAATACATTTTAATTATGTAGCTCTATTTTCGGTGTTGGCTGTGCTGTGAATAACACAGAATTCTGGGAATATTATGTTCATACAATGTAAAGTTAAACAGGAAGGGATAGATGACAAGGTTATTTCTGGTTTGGGTTCCTGAGCACTAAAATTAGGTTTCTTACTGGCCAAATGAAAGCCAAGCTCCAGGCAAACAATGCTAAATACACAATTTAAATACATAAGTGTGAGCTTTCTTAAGTGTGCCATACACTTTTCTGGCCAAGACTCTTGAGTGAGAACTCAGAGTGTTTGATGCCTGTGCCCCCTACTGCTGGCTTGGTTCTGCCAGGCGCCCACTACATTACATTACTACTGTGTCCTGTCTAAAGCCAACATTTTTTTACATTTTTGTAAGGTTAAAACTCCTGTCCTGTCTTTGGCCCATTGGGGGATTTTTACTTTCTTGCCTAAATATGAAATGGGAAGTAAAGAAATCTATAAAATACGAGGGATGCTCCTCTCGGACAGGTCTCATGAGAACTGGTAACTGGTGACAGCTCTAACATTTTAGAATTTTCTTCTGACTTTGTCTTGATGGCAATGGCCACCAAGACAAATAGAGATGTTGACTCCAGCCTTTTTCTACTCTATACAGAGCTTAAAAAAAAAAAAATATAAATAATTTTCCAATTTTCTAATCGATAGTGGGCTCTCTGATGAAACTGATGTTAGTTTTCGACTGCAGTGAAAATAAAATTTAAAGGACCAGGATGGAATTTTATTTTTTAACAAACACATTTTTCTAAGTGGTTTTCATTCAGAAAAGTTTATTCATTCCAAAATCAAATGCTTTAAAGCAAGCCAAATTTTGCATAGCATTCGTCAAGTCATTGAATGTTCTAAGAATGTTCGTACAAAAAATGTACTAGCGTATGGTCAGTTTTGGTTTCTGACTTGTCTGTGGTCAGCTTAAGAGGTTAAGTAGTTTTAGCCTAAGGGAGAGTTGAGGAATCTTGCTATGAAGTGATAGAACTTGGACACCCCAGAGACTCTCCTAAGTTGGTTATTGTGTTTAGACATGTCCTAAAAGACGCCTTAGCTGCCTGATCGGAAGGCTGAACTGTGTATATAAAACACACAAGGATAACAAAGCTTTTTTGTTTTTTCCTGCCCGCTAATCCTTGGTGTGCCTGGTTTACATTTTGTATAATGTGTGTGGTGGAAAGAACACCTCCCTCTGCCCTTTCGCCTATTGTGACAGAGGAAGAGGGGGAAGTGATTGTGTTTCCCTTGTCATCTGTCCTGACAAATTCCTGCATAATGGAATGAGAAATGGGCTTCAAGTTACTGTCTGTATTCCTGACGGAGTCATCCCTGAAATATTCATCAGGATAGGGGCCCTTTTTATAACATTTTTATTTAACATTTTAGAGAAAACATACATGAATGATGAACAGTAATATGACAAAGACTCACACTATAAACGAATGGACCACTTGGAATTTCCCCACCGCTGAATATTTCCTAATTTCCCACAGACTTGTACTAGATATATTGTGACCTATGCAACTTGTTTAAGCTTGATTCATTTGTCTTGTGATCTATATTACTTTTCTTGACTTAAAATTTCTTAGTAAACATAAACTTTGAAAAAAAGAACAGTGGTATGATGACTGAACTTTAGCTAATACACTACTTATGGGTAGGGCTGAATTAGACATAAAGGTCAAATGTACATTGCAAATATTCACAGAAATCGCACATATCTTTCCTACACACCCAGCATAAAGTAACCCAAAAATAATGCAATAGTGTAAATCAAAAACAGTACTCATTGTTAAAGCTCACCATTCTTGTGTGTATTGCGTTAGGTGGGGGGAGGGGATATAATGAAGTGTTTGCGTCATTTGGGCCTGCTAGGGATTTGGCAGTGAGTCAATAAAACATTAGAAGAGTGACAGCAGAAACAGACCAAGGGGTCCACCAGGTCTGCTCTTCTTTTATTATTTTTACTTTTTTTTTTTTTCTTTTTTTTTCTCTCCCAAGCATGTTTATATTCACTTGTTGACTGACTCACTATATCTGTTGAAGTCTGTTCCAAGCATCAACTCCTCTTTCCGTAAAATACTTTCCAAGATTAGTTTTGAACTTTTCCTCCTGCTAGTTTGAGGTTGTGTCCCCGTGTTCTTGATCTTGGCTTCGTATACAAAATGCTGCCTTCCTGAACCTCATTTACACCCTTAATGTATTTACGTAATGGACCTTGTTCACATCTTAATATTTTTCAGGTTCAGAAGGACAGAATTTTCAGCAGAGCATCTTATTTCTACCTTACCAATGGTAGATTCTTGTGGAACTTTCACAGGGGGTTAAAATGTAACTAAAGGCAAATATGTTTTCTGATAGGAATTGAGTGCGTCAGAAAGATTTGAAACATGTTCTATTTCTAGGTCCGTCATAATTTTAGAAAGAAAAAGTCTGATGAAGCCCACACACGATCGGAATGTCCGACGGAACAATTCCGTTTGACCTTTTCTGCCAGAAAGTCCGGTCGTGTGTACACAGCATTATAGCATTGATTTTTAAATTCGACCAAGCAAACCTCATGTTGCTACAGAAAAGATTTATTGTGACCAGGAATCTTCTTTTTATTCTCAGGTCACATTTAATGCACATTTCTTTTTCAAATAAAATCTATCTCTCTATCTCTCTCGGCGCTATATAAATCCTGTATAATAATAAAATAAAATATATATAGCTGTGGCATCGCTATGGGGATCGATTGTACTAAATCGGGTTCAGTACGGGACTTCCTATGTGTCCCAGACAGTTACTCCCCCCTCCTCTCGTAACCCTCAAGCTCCCCCAATCACTGAGTACCCTGCCCACCGTCAGTCCAGCTCAGAGAGAGTTAGGAAGCCGGGACAGAAAATAGGAGGTGAGCAGCAGCTGTGTGGAGGGAGCTTGTGCGGGATTCAAGAGGGAAGAGTGAGTTCAGGAGCCAAGTGAGAGAGATCTGGTGAGTGTGAGGACGGCGCTCATTACTGTTATACACGGCATTGTCTTCTCTGACAGCACTGTGTTCCTGGCTGGCTCTGTAGCTTCCACACAAAGCCTGGTGACCATGCAGGCAGCCCTTGAGTGGTGTACACACATGATGGGAGCTATAGAGGAGTGCTGGTACCTGGGAAACAGGTGAAGCAATTTGGTGGGAAATCCCGACTGGTCAATTATTCTCCCAGGTGACCTTGTCTGTTGTCAGGGGGACACTGATCAAAGGGGAGTACAAATTTCAGGTGATTTCCCCATTTCTCTGGGCACACTGGGAAAAGGAATTTTGGTGGCCTTGTCGTGTCAAACAGTGGGAGTGGCTTAAAGGGATTACAGAACACACTTTATGATGGAGAGAACTCGCCTTATGACAACATTCATTAGACATATTGTTCAGATCACAGAAAAGCATTGCATTATTGGATATGTGAAATATTTGTTTTTTTACAAACGTGAGTCTTTTTTTTTTCGTTTATATAATATAAAATATAAAAAAACCCAGTGATGATCGAATACCACCAAAAGATAGCTCTATTTATGTGAAAAAAAAGATAGAAACTTGATTTGCATCCAGATCACACCGACCCTCCCCAATGTCTGTTGGCTGAGTCCATTTGCTTTGTTTCTGCTGCCCTGATGTAAAGGGGAACTCTACAGACTCTGATGAGGGGGGTGCGTGGAGTGCCACGCCGTGCCACCTCCCTGAAATGGGTTTGCCACCTCCCTGAAATTAGTTTTTGCAGGTTGGGATGTCTGCTACATGTTAGATTTTTACTCCAGGAGTATAGAAGGAGTTTGGAAATTCAAGAGAAATGCTAAATAATGCATTACAATTTCACTAAACCCTGACTAAAATACGACTAAAACGGCATTTTAGTCAAGACTATGACTAAAACTAAATAGAAATTTGATGTCAAAATTAACACTGGTGGGAAGAATGCCACTTACTTTGGAGGTCAGTGAGAAGACTCTTCCCGCTATAAATGGCTAGCCACATGGTTGATGTCAGTGGTTTCTTATCTGAGAGGCAGACATTATTCATGGCTCAAGGAGCTTCTAGAAGCCTCTGAAGGAACCCTATGGTTCCACAGAACCCTGGTTGAGAAGGGCACACCTACAAAAGTCATTGGTAAATGGTGTTGATCCATTAGATCGGACTGATGGGCAGATCACCTAGGCTGCAGTCTGTATGCTTTTCCAGCCATGCTCGGACTGAGAGCTTCACTTGAGGAAGGTATTCTGAGCTCCGGAGAGGGGGAGTGAAATGAGAGGCTTCATTATGCTCAGAAAAGAAAATGCTTTCTAAAAACTGCTGGAGGTGTTAAATACTAGGAAGACCTAAAGTGTATTTAGCCATAATCCCAGGCTCTGGAAATAGAATACTGGAGCCAGGTCATCCCAGGCCACATTGATACAATTCACTTCCAACTCTTTCCTGTACATGTGGATTATTGCTGAGAGCAGACCTGAAAACTGCTTCTGTCCTACACCCCAGAGTATTCACAGCTGGACGGCAGCAGTGTGGAGCTGTTCACCGCTCGCCGATTTCCTGCAGACACCTCTACTCACTTATACTGCCTGATTATGTGCTACGAAACTCTAAGAGGAAGACTTCAATGCTGAAGATCTAGGAATTCGAAAAGTAGCTGTTGTCTGTATACTCTTTCTATCTATCTATCTATCTCCGATCTATAATATAGAGTAAGGTGTCTACAGACATCAGAACACATTCACTCAATCTGGTCATTTACAGTTGGGCCAGGGAATATTTGTATGCCTGTAAACTGTGCCCAACCATTGGCACAACCCATTCTTGATGGGTGAGTTGATTTGCTCAGATTTTTTTTTTTTTTTTTTTTCCCCCTTCTCAGTTCTTGAACCTTTTGCATGTTGTGCCTGTTAATAATACTATGTTTTTCTTTTATTAGAAAGATTGGTGGCCAGAGTTTTGCTTTACCTGTCCCTCTGATTTAGTAAAGTTTGTAGGTAGTAATGTTGACCTGTGGGCCAGGTTGTGGACGTTCAAGTATTTACATATTCTTAACAAGCCGTCAATCAACTTTAACACAAGAAATTCAGCCTAAACTTTCACAGCAGCAGCACTGAAGTCATTCAAGTCCTTTACTAAGAAGGTCTGCTCTCCTTCTCAGACTTCGTATTCTGTGTGCCCTGGGTTTGCATTAGGGATTCAAAAGCTATAAGGCTGCTGAGTTACTTCTGGAAGAGGGAGCTGATCTGCTGAGAGCTGAGACTTGGATATCTTCAGTGCTACTGCTTTGAACATTGAAGATGAATTGCTCCACAGTGTCCGCAACTACAGAGGACAGTGAAGACTTGTAATTTCTTGAATGCACATAGCATCCCAAAAGTGGTCATATGTGACCTTATGATCTGATTGCCACCATAGCACAAACTCTATAAAGTGGTTCAGAAAGCTCTGTAAAGCTGTCATCTTGTGCTGAGCTGACAGGTTTATCTGCACAGAAGAGGCTATTGACATCATAGTTTAGGGAGAATCGTAGTGATTGGAACAAGTATTATAACTTGTTCGATCACAAACTCCGACTGACAGCAACAGGCCACCAGGGACAGCCATAGCCATAACCATGAAGATGAATTGGGTGGCTGTCCTGTCACACATATATGGGTATGCAAACTGATTTATGGTAAATTTAATCTCATTAAATAGGAACTGCAGTCTGCTCACATAATTTTGTAATAAAAATATCTTTGCCATTCTGCAGCTCCCCTCCAACCACTTTGCATATTATTTTATATATACTGTGATAATTCTGTACTTGTCAAATATGCTGCAGAAATCTCTGGCTGCAACCATTCTAACTGTGGGCAGCTGAAGCTGCTGCCTGTTCACATCCTGGAGTTACACAGACACCCAGAGGCACACCTCCAGCTCTGCAGCTCTCATTGGCCCTCTTATGACTTGTCCCCCCCTCCCTTCCTGGCAAACTCTCACAAGAGTGAGAGAAAGAGCTGTGAGTGATGCCAAAAGCCTAGCTTTTTTACCAGACAAGAAATGGGAATTGGGCTGTATACGGTATTTACTGGCAGAAATTTTTTATTTTTTTTTTTTAATGTATTTGCTCTCACATTTTATCTTGTTCCTGTTTTTTTTTTCTCATCTTGTCTTGTGGTCAGATGGTTCTAGACACTTGGTAGCAGTTTAGCAAGTAATTATTTCTGTTACTCAGTATTGCTAATAGTCTGTCGAAAGGTGGCCACAAATGTTTTAGTTGAAGTCAGCCCCTGGCACTGAGACTCCTGGCATCTTTGCAGCGTCTGGTTGAGTAGCTCTGACTGTTGGTGCAGAGTAGATAGTCATGTAACCTGCTTTCAGAGCCCATAATGTGAGCATCCAGAACATCATCAATTAGCAGGCATAGTTCTGGGGGGGGGGGGGGAGCTCATGATCCAAACATGACTGTGGATCGTGGGGTGATTAGTGGCAAGCTGTTATGATTAGTAGATTGTGGCATGTGATTGGTGGTTTTATTTGTTTTCAACAAATAAAATTGCCAAGTTGCAGTCCTTTTTAGCCCTCAGGTATCAATCCGTACAAGTTGTCTGTGATCATCCTCTTGCTGAAGAATATCTCCAGACAACAATTATAGTCATTTGGTGAACTGATATTGCTGTTCCAAACACCCTGTAGTTGTTGTAGTTGGAGTTGTTGGAAAGTCCATGTACCAAAAAAGTGCCACCAGATTTAATAGACCTTCTTCATGTTACTGCATTGATATGTTTACGGTGACCTTGGAGGGAAAGTGCTTGAACCTTTTGAGAACACCAGCATCCATTTTTTGCAGTTTTGGATTCCGGGCTATTCAAAATAAAAGGATGCAAATAATTATGGGGAATTGCCACATTGGAAGGCCAGCTATACAGCAGGATACAAATCAGTCGGTGTTTAATTTGTGGCATATCTGAGTAAGGCTCATGGTGACTTGCTGATTGCAAAGTGTGATAACCTAACACAACCAGTCAGAAGTAGTCTTTTCAATGATCTCATTGGTTGCTTAGGGTTATTTCACTTTGCATCTTGGTTTCTGCCTGTCTGTCTTATTGAATTAGTTCCATGTGTCCTGTTCTTCTTTGCTTCCTGTCAATCTGGTTTTGGTGTTGACATTAAAGTTGTGGATGGAGCAGGGTTTCACTCCTAAAATAAGAAAGGTGTTGTCTTGTAATTATTATTAAGAGGTGGTTTCGTGGGTGTTTCCAGCAAGGCTCATTGCACAAAGAGATAGGAATGCTTCAGAGAAATGTAATCCCGGCCCCAGATGGGACAGTTGTATGTGCAGGCATGAGGGCCCAAAGCTTTCTTTTATTTACAGGTTCCTGGATACACCTGTTTATGTGGATTGACTGGGCATTCATGTCCATGAAGGCGGGAAAGGGAGCACACCCAGACACCACCACTGTCCACTTACCTTGGAGAAAAACCGCTATCGGCTAAAATTAAGCAATGCAATTTGTTGCTATTTCTATCTAGATCAGTCGCCATTGTTACCAAATCTAACCAGCTCAGGAGATGATTCTCTTATACCCATGCTCACCTTTATTATGTAGAGCAAAGAAACAGGTTTGTTTTGGTACTCGTTCCTCATCTGCACATACTTGCCTTTCCTTCCCTACCCCATGTCTGTTCAGCACCAGGATCCATAGAAAGTACTATAGTGTGTGACTCGCGCCATATGATAGTGCTGGGCCAGTCTGCACTGCCACATGGCGTGTCCTTGGACCTGTGTGAGGGACTCCAGCAACCTCCCCCTGACACCCTACACACACCTTGCCTGGTCATTTGACCTAGAGATTGTCTGCTATGCCAGAGCACTGTCCCAGGGGAGAGGATCATCTGGCCTCTATAAAGCGGAAGGTAGTGTCACCAGCTTTGATAAAGGAACAAGCGGTGGGGTGGTGCCCACAAGGTGGGTATTCGTGGAATGGGGAACCCTTTGCAGAGAGGCAATCCCTTTGCTCTGCATTGGTTAGGTGGCAGCGTTTTTTTTAAATGTTTTAGAAATAGCTTGTTTTTTGTTTTAATAAAATAAAGCATTACGTCTTTTTTCTCTCTTCAACCTTCCCTCTAGAAAGATCTTAGCTTGAGTTCTTTAGTGAGCTCTGGTCTGTATGAAAGGAGACACTGCTCATGCTTGCTGTCTCATATGGCCTTATGTAGTGTCTTGGTTCATCCACTGCACCTGCTCTTCCTTCTCGTCATCTAGATGGAGAATACACGACTGATATACGAGAAGGATGAGAAGGCGGCTCTCCACGCCTTGTCCAGAGGCATCAGGCTTACAGCTGCACATGCAGAAGATCAATGTTTCACATTGTGATAAATGTGCAGAATGCAGTAAATCATCGCAGCCAATAAGTCTTTATCGGTGTAGGGAGGGGCAAAAGAAAAGCATTGTCGAATCTTAGCAGCAGATCACCCAGTCTACATATTTAGAGAGACAGTTCCTGTTTGTAGACTTTGAAACTGGTTGGGCTCAAATATATCTTAATACAGACTTTGTTTGGATGCTGTAAGGCTGGCCAATTTTGTCCGATTGATGCTGAAACTGGCTAAAATGCAATCCCTGGGTGGCCCTGCAAGCACAACCTGGTTTGACAAAATTAACTGAGCCAGGTACAAAAATCTTGATTTAAATCATAATTTTTTAAGAGCAACTGTCATCGCTGTGCTGCAACGGCTCCTCCCCTGACCCGCTGTTGACTCACCGACACTCCCATTTACTTTATTGGGACGGCTGGTGATGCGGCAGTGACACTACGAGGTGAGGGACGTGGCGGCTGCAGGTGAGTGGGATGCCCACTAACAGGTGCTCCCATGATGGATCATAAATGACAGGTGCTCTTTAAATGTAAGGACTTATTCTTGCTGGCAGTTAGAATCTATAATATTTGCAAACAAAAAGAGGGTTTCCTATTTAGAAATAATAAGCTGTCGGGTTAGTAAAACAGCGATATCAGAACCGATCCAATCATACAGTTTGTAGTGTACATAGATTTGCAAAACAATGATATAAAGGAATATTCCTGAAATCTGGTTTAGCTCATGGTCTCTGTGAAGTTGTGCGAATGCAACAATGCAGTGCATGTTAGATCAGAATGCAGAGCTTGGATTCATTGAGTTTACCAACAAAATGTAAATATTGCAGAATATACAGCCTCATGCTACACAACTAAGCTCCATTTCATGCAGAATAAACTAAATTATTAATGTATCTTCAATAGAAAACTATCTTTAGATAGATTTTTCACTCCAAAGGCATTTTATTAAAATAAATTTGATAAAAAAAAAAATATTTTTTTTAAATCAAAACGTATTTTTTTTTTTTTTTTTATTTAAAAAAAATAAAAATCATGGATTTATATCCACCTTGCACGTGGTGACGTGACCGGCGTTAAGAGGTTGATAGCTCTTCATATCTCTGGGAGGAATTCTCAAGGGCCTGAAAAAGGCATGCAATGGGCCGCATTTTGGAGACCACTGCTCTATTCAAATGCTGTTTAGCATGGATGGGTAAACCAACTCATTTTCTCTTAACCATCTATGTATGGCTAGCGTGAAGAATTGCAGTTTTGAAAAGTGGCATCTTTTGGATTTGAGCGGGTACAACTTGATATAAGCAGTTCAATTTCTCTTCTTGGCAACAGAATGGAAAGATTAGCCTAGTGACTCAGTTGTATAATATTTTCAATGAGCCGCACCATCTGATGGGGTAGTTTTGCATAACTGGCAGACTTGTATCATTCGCAGGATCGTACTGCAGCAAAGTAGTATTAGATTTGTCAAGTCATACTTTCATCTTACAAAGGGAATGGTTGGGTTGCTTTGAACTCTTAAAAAACCTTGTCATCAGAGATAACTTTCTAAGAATACTAGTTTTCAAAATTTTTAGATTGTAATCTGCTGCTTTAAAGCAGAAATTGGTGTGGCCATAATGTGCTTTACACAATTACTATGTCTGTTCTCCTCCACCAAGGGGGTCTGAGCTCTCCACATGGTCCCCATCGGTGTTGCATCCCTCTTTTCTTCTTCAACTGTCTTCTGGCTTCGCCCTATTGGACAGGCCCTGATGATGAAACTCCTGATACAATATCTTGGCCCCCAGCTCCCCCAGAACTGTATACTGTATTGTTCGTGGCAGAGGATCGATATGACAGCTGGGCAGCTACTAGCATTCTTAGCTTAGAAGGCCAGCAATGACAGTCCCCATATTTTTCTTGGCAGGTCCACTTTTGGAGGATATATTTATTTAGTGGTAATTAAAAAAAGTCTGGTCTGTTTTTTTCACCGTTCGAAGCATTAACCACAGAGAGGGTTTTTTTTTTTTTTTTGTGACCCTGCAATGAAATTATGTACCTGGTCTGTTTTTCGATACCGATTTTAGTGCTTTAAAAGGACTAGGACAAGATGGAAAACTTTAAAAAAAAGTGCTATCTATAAAGAAAATATTTACTGTTACTAAACCTAGGACCCTGCATTCACTATATCTGGCCTCCCACAGTACACATAACATGGAAATTCAATTGTTTTAGTAAATATAAACTGCTAAATACATTTTCTCATCAGCAGTATATAGCAGTCTTATGACTTATATCAGTGTCTGGTTAAAGCTTGTAGTAGGAGTTTTCCTTCTACTCTGGCTGCAGAACCCCCGACCCTCTGTCTGGACAGTGCTGATTGGACCTTCAACCCCTGGCAAAAATTATGGAATCACCAGTCCCTGAGGATGTTCCTTCAGTTGTTTATTGTTGTAGAAAAAAAAGATCACAGACATGGCCAAAAACTAAAGGCATTTCAAATGGCAACTTTCTGGCTTTAAGAAACACTAAAAGAAATCCAAGAAAAATAATTGCGGTGGCCAGTGACAGTTAGATTTATAGAACAAGCACAGGGAATAAATTATGGAATCACTCAATTCTGAGGAAAAAAATATAGAATCACCCTGTAAATTTTCATTACAAACACTAACACCTGCATTAAATCTGCTTGTTAGTATGTAGGTAAAAAGGAGTGATCACACCTTGGAGAGCTGTTGCAACAAGTGGACTGACATGAAGCATGGCTCCAACGCCAGAGATGTCAATTGAAAAAAAGGAGAGGATTATCAAACTCCTTAAAGAGGGTAAATCATCACGCAGTGTTGCACAAGATGTTGGTTGTTCACGGTCAGCTGTGTCTAAAACATGGACCAAATACAAACAACATGGGAAGGTGGTTAAAGGCAAGCATACTGGTAGACCAAGGAAGACATCAAAGCATCAAGACAGAAACCCAATCATCCACAGTCCACGATTGCCTTTCCTTAGCCCATTGTAACCATGTTTTTTTGTGTTTAGGTGTTAGAGATGGCTTTCTTTTAGCTTTTCTGTATGTAAATCCCATTTCCTTTAGGCGGTTTCTTACATTTCGGTCTCAGATGTTGACTCCAGTTTCCTCCCATTTGTTCCTCATTTGTTTTGTTGTACATTTTCTGTTTTCAAGGCATATTGCTTTAAATTTTCTGTCTTGACGCTTTGATGTCTTCCTTGGTCTACCAGTATGCTTGCCTTTAACCACCTTCCCATGTTGTTTGTATTTGGTCCATGTTTTAGACACAGCCGACTGTGAACAACCAACATCTTGTGCAACACTGCGTGATGATTTACCCTCTTTACCTACATACTAACAAGCAGATTTAATCTGATGCAGGTGTTAGTGTTTGTAATGAAAATTTACAGGGTGATTCCATATTTTTTTCCTCAGAATTGAGTGATTCCATAATTTATTCCCTGTGCTTGTTCTATAAATCTGTTACTGGCCACCACAATTATTTTTCTTGATTTCTTTAGTGTTTTTCTCAAAGCCAGAAAGTTGCTATTTGAAATGCCTTTAGTTTTTGGCCATGTCTGTGATCTGCTTTTTTTCTACAACAATAAACAACTGAAGGAGCATCCTCAGGGACTGGTGATTCCATCATTTTTTGCCAGGGGTTGTATGCTGATCACATGCACCTACCCAAGAAAAAAAAAAAAAAAAACAACTCTCTTGCAGTACACACCATACAGCATGTGCAGAGTGACCCCAGAGGCTCTGTCTTATCAGGAAATGGATTTGGGGACAGTGGCAGAAGGGGAGGATCAGAGCAGACTGGATCAAACAGCCTTTTTACACAATCTGCAGGATATCTGGTCCCCTTCTGCTCTGTTTAACCGGGAGGCCCTACGCCAGTACAGGATACAACAGTGTTAAAGGGCCTGTGAAAGGATCCATAGCACACTTTTGGGGGACCAGTCATCTGATGCACCCAGAGGTGTCTGATGCAGAAGATTTAACAGGCCAATCGGCATGACCGGTTAGTCTTTTCTTTACAAGAATTTTTTGATTAAATGAGTCACGTTAAGGATAATCTAGTGGCTCTGGAATATATGCCTAAAAATGGCTTGGTGCACTATTTTATGTTTCAGAAATTATAAATGACTCATTCTGCTTTTGGAGTACAAAAAATATCCATGCTTTATGTGAATGTTGAGATTCTTTAATTGCGTCCCATAGCGCACGTTCTTTCCATAAGCACAATCTGAAACTTAATATATGGTCATGACCCCAGGCCTTGTTAGTCCTTTACTTCTGTCCCGCAAACCTTGACCCTACTGAGTGCCCTTCTCACCCTTCGATCATCTTCTGAGGTATTAGAAGTTTGTCTCCTTTCACTTTTATCTCCAATGCACATACTGGGGTTAATTTACTAAAACTGGAGAGTGCAAAATCCGGTGCAGCTCTGCAAAGAAACCAATCTGCTTCCAGGTTTTTTTTTTTTTGTCAAAGTTTAATTAAATAAACTTAAAGTGATTGTAAAGGATTGTTGTTGTTGGTTTTTTTTTTTTTTTTTTTAATGACAAACATGTCAAACTTGCCTCCACTGTGAAGCTCGTTTTTTCTTGCACAGAGTGGCCCCGAACATCCTCTTCTGGGGTCCCCCGGCGGCTCCTCCCTGCATCCGATAACCCCCTAGGAGAATCGCTCTCCCGAGGGGGTAACCTTGCGGGCGTGCTCCCGAGTCCAGCATTTGCGTCCATAGACACAAATGCCAGACTCGGCCCCGGCGCCCGCGCCATTGGATTTGATTGACAGCAGCGGGAGCCAATGGCTGCGCAGCTATCAATCTATCCAATCAGGAAACGAGACACCAGCCGGGGCTAAAAAACGGCAAGGGTTTACAACCCCTTTAAGTTAGAAGCTGATTGGCTAACCTGCATCGGTGCACCAGATTTTGCACTCTCCAGTTTTAGTAAATCAACCGCACTGTCTGTACAGATACAGTACTTCTTGCTGATATAATCATAATATGAATGTGAGAAGTCCACCATAAATTTTGCATGATTATTGTATGTTGGGCCAAACAGGTGATCGGCATTTTCCGAGTGTAGAACTGGCAGCAATATTATGCAAACTTGTGCACAATTTAGTTAATGTTTGTTCAGCGCCTGTTGTCATTTGCAATGCAAGAATGGCAGGCTTCTCTTTTGAATTTTAAATTTGGATTCATGTATAATAAATCATGCATTCATAAAGCGGTGAAAATGCTTCCAGGATGCTACAGAGCTGTCTGGTAGGCTTTCTGGTTAATCTGTGCATTGTTAAGATCCTAAGTACTTAAAGCGGGAGTCCGGCGACCAATCTTCTTCTTCTTCCCTTTTTTTTTTTTTTTTTTCTTTAGGTCATTGAGACACTTTGCTAACCCCAAAATAATACTCAGTTTGGGTGTAATATTTCCGCTTCTGTCTGTTTTCTTACTGAAGAATAACTTAAAAAATGTGATGCTGGCTGTTTCCATCTTTCTTGTGGGCATGTGAAGCCCACAAGCATTGATTTCCTGGATGCGGTGAATGCTGTTCATTCACAGCTTGTTCACACGCATGATCATTGTTCCCGCACTGAATCTTGGGAAGCCTGACACTAAGCTCCCAGGAGACAGTGAAAGGCAATAAACACGCCTACTCCCATGGGAGGAGAGACAGGAAGTGCCACAATAAATTACAATATAAAGGTAATTACAGCGATTAAAAAAAAAGTTTGTGCAGCATTTGAACATCTATGCAATTAACTGGAGGGGGTAAGATTAAGTTAAAAATTTGAGTGGAACCCCGCTTTAACATATTGGTCAGAGGCCTGAAGCAGAATATTTTGGGCCCCAGTTTGTTTATCACATTTCTCTTTAGGTTTTTTTTTGGGAAGGGCATTTTTTTGACTGACATTTGGGCTCTTAAAAAAAAAAAAAAAATATTAAAGCCCAATTGAACCCTTTTTAATGTAGTATTTTTATTCAGTCGGGCTGTATATACAGTAATGAATATGCCTCTGTTTTGTACCCTTTTTTTTTTTTTTTGGTTTTATTTGTGAGAGAGTGATGGTATGTCAGACTGTGGGAAAGCTTGTGTGGGAGCAGACATCTATGGCTATCCATACACACTTGGGTTTCTCAAAAGTCGATTTTTTTTTTTTTTTTTTTTTTTTCCCCCATTCACACTAAACAATGTGAATGGAGGAAACCCCACTGCCAGCGATTGTGAGATTGTATTCAGATAACAGCCTTGATACCTGAAGAGTGACTGCATCCTATTAGGTGCGGTCTTTGTTCCATCCAATTTTCCACCCAATGCACCCAATTTTCCACCCACCGACAATTTTCCACCCAATGCCTTCAGTTTTTAAATCAAATGCTCGAGTTTTTGCAATTCAGCAGGAATCCGCCGAAATTCAAGCCTTTTATGGCCAGTTTACCTTTACTTGCAACACTTAGTTAAGGTAAACTAAATAAGATTTTATATATATATATATATATATATATATATATATATATATATATATATATATATATATATATATATATATATATATATATATATATATTAATATGAGCTGCGCATGATGTCATAAGCCTAGGCCAGACAAACAGGAAGTGGGCTGTATAAGGTATTTACTGGCAAAAAAAAAATGTTTTACTATCCAAACATAAAACAAGGGCAGAAGATTTTATAGATGAAAAAATGACTGAAGTTACATTTTGAGGACTTCAATTAGAATGATTGCTGTCTGTAGCCAAAACATTTCATTTTGGAAAGAATAGAGAAAAGTTAGAACCTCTGTCATGGCTTTCTTGCTTTCTGGGTTCCCCATTGGTAGATTAGCATTCTCTGTTCTGGTGACTATTGTCAAAAAAGGGAAAAAAAAATGAGATGGTTAATCCAAAATTTTTAAAGCCGTCGCTGGAACCGAAACCGGAGAGAAATCCTCTATTGGAGATACTTGTGTCAGTAACTGCTGTCTAAAAGGGTATTTCCAAACACTTTGGAGTAATTTCCTCCTTCTCTCTGTGGTGTTCCCAATTGGACGTAGACCGCAATAAAAACCTGACAACAGTTTTAACATTCCCTACACTATTCAGAAGAAAATAACAAAACGTTGGGTTTAGATATGCTTTACGTTATAGTAGTACATTATACATATTCTAACAGTCAGTTAACATCTTGATGTGTGTTTCACTCGGTGCTCAGTTGCTTTTTGCATCTAATTGCATGCATCCTGTTCATTCGAAGTCTATTTTCTATCATAAGTGGAGTTTCACCGAAAAGTGGAACCTCCGCTTATCTGCTTCCCCCCTCCCTCCGGTGTCACATTTTGGCACCTTTCAGGGGGGAACGGGTAACTGTTTTTGACAGGTACTCTTCCCCGCTTTCGGGAGACAGCGCCACGGCGCTGACAGCATCCTAATATTAAGTCAGCAGCTACAGTATTTGTAGCTGCTGACTTTTAACTTTTTTTTTTTTTCCCCCAGGCGGAACACCGCTTTAATACCCTTGAGAAAAATACATGGTTATATTGTATAAAAAATAAAAAGCCATTTTTGCCCGGCTTCAGTGTCCTTTTTTCTCTCCCAGGGGTTATAGTAACAAATTTTTGTCCGATTTAAAATTGTGTATAAAGTCTGTCACAGCACCTTCAGTGGCACTTTATGGGAGGAAGAGTTAACACATGACTGCTTTCTGTTTAATTTATGCTGAGCTCTTAGTTTCCCGGCACATGCTACTTTGCAAATATTAGTGCTTAGTGGGTTCTGTTTAAACAGTAGCTGGCAGAAGTATTTTACAGCATTCCAGATGGGATCAGGCCATATACATCTAACTATATACATACGTGTTTCCCATTTTCTCTTTATTGTGGGACTCCTGCTTTATTTTAGACAAAATATTTTTATTATGGTGTTCTGGTAGTGCAATGAAGTGTTAATGAGTATCGGGGGGGAATATTTGCCAGTTAATAGTCCTGCAAGTACCCACCATGCCTGCTTGGCAAGCATTCATTGCCTTGAGTGGTAATGTTTAGGTTACATTTGCATGCATGCTGTGGAATATCAGGGATGACAGTAACCACGTCTCTGGGCTGAGTATTGTATGGATTATACAAAAATTCCCACCCAATTTTTGTTTTTACTTGATCTGGCTTCTAATGTTTTCCAGGGGTTATTTGATTAAAGCAAAGCGTTTTCCTAAATGGCATGGTGGTTCCTTGTTTATATGGCTCCTTTCTATAAGCTCCTGGGTCACTTTTGTTGTGCACTGTGTTCTTTTCTCTTTCAACTCTTCACATATTAACCATAGTACAAGGTCATGACCATAGCTTGCCCACACAGGGTCAGCAGCATCGATCAAAAATGCAAACAAAGATTAGCATATCGAACCGTTTAGGAAAACAGGTCCCTGAGGAACATCCCTAAAGCTAAAGTCTGGGAGGTGCGCAGAGGGGTCTCCAGAATAGATAATGAGAGGAAAGGAGATAAGAGGGGGTAAGGAAAGCAGGGTCTAACCTCCACAGACTTGGGACAAGAAAAACAACACTGTTCTAGCAAGCTCAGGCAGTCAGGATTGAAAGATGGTATGGCATAGTTAAGCCACTGGTCTCAGGTATTTAAAAATTAGAATTGGGAGTCCTTAAGAATGCTAGACGTTTTTTTTCATTAAAAAAGAAGAATGGCCAAAGCTTGTTTGGTCATAATTTTCACATGTCTCACGGGAGTGGACTTTTGCTCTCTTGTGACCCAGAATCGGCAGTCAGCGGGCTTGAGTCCACTGTCGGCTGATATCACAGAGCTGCCCCAGTCTCTGGATGTATCCTGATAATGTCAGGATCCACCAGATGTTCATCCGGCAGCTGGCTCTGCCTGTCAGTGCACCACTGAGAGCCTGAGCCAGCTGCTCCTGCTCCCTTCACAGCCTGGCATTCCATGCTAAATGGGCAGAGCAGAGAGTGGTGACTGACCGTAACAGCTCTGAGCGGACCCAAGAACTCTAGATCAGGGGATTGCTCAGCTCTCTGGCTTAGAACCAGTGGGAGACAGCTACAGCGTTGGACTAATGCTGCAGCCATGTAGGCGAGTATGTATGTTTGTTTTATTTACTTCCCATACTTCTCCTTTTTAATAAGAATTTGGTTCACACAAGCCTTGCATTGTGTCCTTTTCAAGTAGAGAGTGGTGGTGCGTTTTTTGGGTTTTGCTATTTTTTTCTTTAGTTTTAGAGCAGCATTTAACCTGACAGGTTAACCAAGAAGACTTCTCTTCACTTCCTGTCCAAAACTCTCCAAAGTCCAACAGAATTCTCATCCCAAAATTTTTGAAAACGCAAAATTTTTGTCCCTATTGGTTAATTTTTCTTGATCTCTGGCTCTGATGACAACTTACATTTTAAAAAAAATTAATTTTCACATTCTCACTTGGTTACCAGGACAGAGGAGTCTGTCTCTCCAGTGTGGACATAGCAAACTTAGGGTCTAACCCTTCCCTAATATATCAAAAACTAAAATAAATACAAAATGTTGCTTTTACAAATAGTGTGAAGTGCATAGCACCCATACATATATAGGCTAAGCGTGGATGGAAGGAAATATATAGAAGGGGCATTACTGAACTTTCTTTACCGTGTGCCTCCTTTTGAGCATGGTGAAACGCATCGAACAGTCTTGCCGTTCTGCTTCTCTGCACTGAACTTGAAACACTGAAAGCAATTCAAAAGCTACCTGAATTGCCCAATATATGAACAGTCTTGGAATGGGATTAGTGGCAGTGCAAGTTCTTATTTCGGACTCTTTCAAGATCCAGCAGAGCCAAGCTCTGAATTCAGATTTGTCTTAATTAGCTGGGAGTTAGGGTGGCATATATAAAATATTTTGGGTATAATAAGCTGATTGCACTGTACTCCAGCTCCAAAAGCCATGACACTGATGGCAGCCATACACTGGGGTGGTCATGTCCGCAGAGTGAACAAAGGTTTCCTTGGTTTCGGTGCCCGCAATGGAGAATGTTCATTTGAGTTGAAAGTAACTTGGCCCAGAACTGGATTGGTGGTGGATCTATTTGTTACAGCTAACACAGAAAAGTTTGCATACGGTTTAATTCTACCCATCCTCCATAATTGACCCCCTAATTATTTTTTGAATTGTTTAGATTAATTGCAGATTTGAACTTTTTTTATTTTTGTTTAGTTTATCCTGCTTTGTATTTGTACCTATTTTATTGTTAGTGTTCTTTATCTATTTTCGGCTCCCACCTGACATTCTTGGCTGAAATTTGTTTCCTCTGTCCTGTCCTCCTCCTGGTTTTCCGTACTCCACGGTCTATCCTCCTTGTCTTCCTTATTTCCTGATTTGTAGCTGAATATAATAACCTTTTCCCAGCTCTGCATGCCCTCAGCTCCTGTTATTTTAATCATGTTGGCTGATGCTTGTCAATTCCCAGTCCTGCGACCACTGGATGAAAAAATTCAAGGTTTATTCCACTACACAGATAAATATAACCTAACATGTTAGATTTTACAGCAAAGTCCAATCTCATTGTATCCATGTAGGAAGAAAACTACTGCATACAACCCCATGAACTAATCATTTAAAATCAGTTTGATACAGATCATAGCACAGGAAACCATTAATCATTAACGTGAACCAAGGTCCGTGTTGATTGGTGGACTTAGGCTTCATTCATATGAGGCAATTTGACCCATGCGCCCCTTGCCGGGCTGAGTTTTACCGACATGGGAATGCACAGGTGTTGCGTGCATCCCCATATTGGTCTATGTACATCCGTGCAGGGGTATGACCCTGAATACACCCAGGATGAGTTCGGGGACACACCCACACAGAAGTCGCTTTGGAAGCAGCGGCTGTGTCCCAGTAGACATGAATGGGACTACCCACACAGGGATGCATGGAACAGCTGTGGATCGCTGCGTGGGTAGACGTGGCTCTGCATGGGGCACAGATCAAATCTCCCTGTGTGAACGAGGCCGTTCATCGGTTGAGAGAAATCGATCAATTTCCCCATCCACGCTCGCAGTGCGGATGGCGGCGTCACCGCTGGCCCGCTATTGTATTAGCCATTGCACTTTTGTGGAGCCATTGGCGCTTGCTCAACCCTTCATGAATTAAATTTTGGCCTGTATAGCAGGAATCGGCCAAGATTCGAGCTGTCTATGGCCAAGCCTTAAACCGCGTGGAAATCCATTTTCATTTTTCCAAGGCATCTTTTTCTATTACCTTCTATTATAAGCAGAGCCCCAAGCAGACACAATAGAGACAAATGAATGTAGTGCTGCATTCATTAATACATCATGCATTTCTTTTTTTAAAGAGGAAACAAACTTCCCTGTGTTGTTTGTAACCTATGAGTAAGCCTATAATAAGGCTTACCTATAGGTACTGTAAATCTCTCCTAAACTTGCACCGTTTACGAGCCATTTCCTGTATATGCCGCCGCTATGGGTGCATGCGCTCTGTAGGAATGGCCGCCTGTGCTGTTTCTTCAGAGCCCTGTGCCGGTGACCGGCGGCTCCCTCGTGCATGACGTCACGTGGGTCCGGCCAGTCACACAGCCGGAATCTGTGGACCCGGAAGGAAGATGGGCAAAGATGAATGCAGCCTCCAGCGGTGACAATGTGGGCTTTGTTTGCAGGTAAGTTTCACATAATGTACTAGTATGCGATGCATACTAGCACATTATGCCTTTGCTTTGCAGGTCAGCAACAGAAAAACAAAAAAGAGGCAGTGTTTACTACCTCTTTAAATGCAAGTAGTGTAGCTCCCTGTTTTTGACCTGGTATCAACCTCTTGCAGTCTATCTATAGCAGAATGATGAGCTCATGAGTTTGTTGCAGTAAATTGACATTTAGCCCATGTTCACACTGACAGCGGGAATGAAATCGCGCGAGTTCAGCTGAAGTTGCATGATTTCATTCCCGCATGTCAGTCCCGACTTTGGGGGCAATTACAGAGACATCTGTGCGGGTTGCTGCTCAGACGTCTATACAAATCTCACCCCGAAATCGCCAAAAGTAGTAGACACTACTTTTGGGAATCGGTGCGGTGTCGCACCGATTCAGACGGTGCTATTGCTGCCGAATTGGCATGCGATTTGACATGTGCAATCGCTCCAATGTGAACCTGGGCTTATTGTCAATATCAGTGGAGGGACAAAACCTGTAAGTTTTGCTTGACTAAAGCAGACAGGGCTGTGATGTGCCACACTGCTGTGCAGAGCTATGTACATCTCAGCACAGGATAAACAGAAATACAAATTATTGGCCAGGTAGAACAATTACCATATATGAAATTCATATGTATAATTATTTCAGCTTTATGTCTGTAAGCCCCTTTCACACAGGGTGGATTCCAATTCGATCAGCAGGGGATCTGTCTGCCGATCAGAGCAGAACGGGCAGATGACAGGTCCATGTCTGCTCAGTTTTATACAGAGTGGACATGGACAGAGCCTGTTCTACTCTATGGATTGGCAGGTGTGAAAGGACCCCCTCCAGTCTGATTCTTCTAGATGGAAGGGGGCGGATCCCCTTCTGTTTTTACACCTTGCCGGTCCATAGGGGTGAATGGAGGGTCTGATCAGGTTAGGGTTGCCACCTTATCCCTTTAAACCCAAACACATATTACACAGGTTCTGTGGGTGATTAAGGTGGTAATTAAACTGACTTGGTGCCTTAGCTGCATAAAATTAGCCTCAGAACCTGTGTAATTCATGTGTGTTCAGGTTTAAAGGGATGAGGTGGCCACCCTAGATCAGGTCCATCGAAAAAAACTGATCGCCCCTTCGCATGAAAGGGACCTACTCTAAGCAGGAAGTTGCTTGTAGTTTGGAGCTTTTAACATTCAATGTCCACAGTAAATTGGGTCAGTTCTAGTAATAAGTTTATAACCCTAGACGTCTAGACATGGACAGGTATGTGTGATTAGGTTGCTCTGTCTACTTGTGAACTGCAGCTTGTTAATGTTTTTTGGTGAAAAAATATCCTGTAATGGCTGAATTTGTCCAGTTAAAAAAGATAACACCAATAACCCTGTCCAGCATCTCGATTCGTGTTTTTTTTTTTTTAAATTTTTTTGCTTACACTGACTGCTCTGACTAGCACCGCTTGTTGTACTTTACATTAGGGCTGGGGAAAAAATCGATTTAAATCTTGAATCGAGTTGAGAGGTCAAATCTTTTTTTTTTTTTTTTCACCGCGCCGGTCCTGAGGAGCTGCGGGCAGGAGTTTTTAGGCGAGGCCACGGCTTCGGCCTAGTCCGCGAGGCCAGACGCCGCGGACTAGGCCGAAGCCGCAGCCTCGCCTAAAGACTCCTGCCCGCAGCTCCTCAGGACCGGCGCGGTGTCGAAAAAAAAAAATTCGAATCGTGAATCGAGGTGTGTGTGTGGTTTTTTTTTTTTTTTAATTGTAGAATTGTACTTGCCTAGGTGGATACAGCATCTGTCCCCCTTCTGCTCTAACGCTGAGTACCAAACGATCGAACACCGCCGATCACTCAGTTCTCCAGGCCCCCCGAGCAGAGAGCTGTAGACTTTCAGTCACCGGCTTTCTGCTCAGCCCCCTCCTCGCTCATTGGAGCGCTGGGCTGTGGAGGGGGTGGGAGCGGGCAGCTCAGACTCTCAGCGGCTCGCTGCAAGGCCGAGCCATATGTCGGTCCAGGCATGTGGGCGGATCCCGACTTCACTGTCGTGATCTGGCCCAAACCTTGCCCTGCTCTGTCATGTCAGCCAGCAGAGGGTTTTGGCCCACTGTCAGCTGAAAACGGGTCGCAGTAGTGCAGGATGAACTGTACTCCTGTGATCCACAGGAGAAGTACAGCCGAACGAGCTTTGGCTGTACTTCTAGAGAACTTGTTGACAGCAGGAGAGAGCAGAGCTAATGGCTTTTGGATGTGTTACTGTTCCTTTATTGTCCAATTGGCAAGTAGGGGGGCAGGAAGGTGACACCATTGTAGTGGCATGCTGGTCATACATGGCTTGCATTTTTGGCCAATTTCTGCTGAATCATCCAAAATTGGAGCTGTGGGTGGCTTGTTCTGGACCACTTGGTTTGAAAAAATTCAAGCTAATAATTGAAGGAGCTGTGGAAACAATTGCTGGCCGAGCAGTAACTGCAGCCAATCAGATGCAGTTACTGTTTGGGTTTCCTTATATTCTAACCATAGCATGTAGTGCTGCTGCACCCTGAGGTGGTGCCTCTAAACTCTATAGATCAGGGGTCTTCAAACTGTGTCCCTCCAGTTGTTCAGAAACTACAATTCCCATCATGCCTAGTCATGTCTGTGAATTTCAGAGTTTTACAATGCCTCATGGGACGCGTAGTTCCGCAACAGCTGGAGGGCCGTAGTTTGAGGATCTCTGCTATAGACTTTCCACCTTCGTGGGATCATCTGAAGGAGTCCTAATTGAATAGATGTTTCAGAAAGATAGCTGATAGCATTTTACCTGATGCCTGAGCTGATTTCACAGCAATGTGATATTACACAGTCGGTGTCACATGTGCTATAGTTTATAGAAGAAGTACTTTGTCCCCGATGTCACAACACACATACTAACCTGTCCTCACCAATAACCCATCTATATAGTAGATGCCCTGGAATACCTTGAATTTTTTATTAATGAGCTGATTCACCTGCATGGGTTTCCCTTAGCGCACACCGCAGTAGCTTTATTCTTCCATTTGGTATTGGTAGTCCAGGCTTCTTAATGTCTCTTTTCTCCCTCTACAGCTGGCCTGCCTCTGGGCATATTAAAGTTGATCACAAAAAAGCCGTATCAGAGAGGGTTTTTCTGTAATGACGACAGCATCAAGTATCCCTTCCATGACAGTACCGTCACCTCCACAGTACTCTACACAGTAGGCTTCACTGTGCCCATATGCTCAGTAAGTAGCTGAATCTACAGACAACGAGAGCATCTTTCAGGTCGCATCTTGAAGGCCTAGTTCATTTTTGCCATAAAAATACCTATGTAGATAGGGGGCATCTGTAGATGAAAACAAACTGTGCAACTCTGACCAATGTTGAATAATACAGATGCTATAGGTGTAGATCATGTATATGCTTCATGAAGCCTGCTTGAAAAACTCCAAGGGGTTGCATCTCCCCGTCCTGCCTCGTTGCTAGGACTTTGCTAGGAAATGCCCAGCTGCTACTGTTCACAAACACTATCACAGGAGGAAGCTTTCAAACACTGAGCTCAGAGCTACTGCATCAGGGGAGAGAATGTTCAGGTGAGAGGGTTTAAAGTGATAGTAAACTGCACCTTTTAAAAAAACAAAACTGCAAAACAATGCATCACATACTAGCACATTATAAAATACTGACCTTAGAACAAAGCCCTCCAGCGGTTCGCTGACAGGCTTCCTTCATCACCCTGTCTTCCTAACGGGTTCGCATGCTCCGGCCGTCTGATTGGCCAAACCGCGATGACATCCTCCTCGCAGGAGTTGTGGACCGCGGTACGGAGCTCTGAGGAGATGGCACAGGTATGCCGTCCCTTCGGATCAAATGCACCGGTGACATCAGCTGCTGCATGGAGTGTGAAAATCTCCTAAAACATGCAAGTTTAGGAGATATATACACTGTACCTACAAGTAAGCCTTAATATAGGAAGGGCTTTACTCAACTTTGGTCAAAGCTAGACAAGTTATTATTTATAAATGCCCCTCATCTAAGGGCTCATGCACTTGGGCGGATTGGCTCGTACAGCAAAAAAAAAAAAAAATGTTTTTGGCCAACCAGGAGGCACAGGTGTAGTGTAGAGTCCACTGCCAAAAGCCTGTCAAATTCAACGACTGTCTGAAAACTGCTGGGAGCTGGACACTGTTTTGAGTGGTACTCTCATCTTAAAAGGGTTGTAAAGGTAAAAATTTGTGCATTGTGCATTTGTGCAATGCATTAAGGTGAAAAAACTTTTGACAGTACCGCCGCCCCCAGCCCCTCCGTTTTACTTACCTGACGCCTCGAATCTTCGCTGCTCGTCCTCGTCATTTTCATTGCAGCTCAGCCTGGTCGCTGATTGGCTGCAGTGGATGGATTGAAAGCAGCGCAGCCATTGGCTCGCGCTGCTGTCAATCACATCCGATGACGCGGCGCGCCGGGGGCGGGGCCGAGTGATACAGCGAGCAGCTATAGCCGCCGGCTGTATCACGGGAGCGCGCCCGCAAGCACTCACCACCATGCGAGGGAGCTCGCATTAAGGTGGTAAATGCTTGCGGGGAGGAGCTGAAACAGCCGCCGAGGGACCCCAGAAGACCAGGTTCGGGGCCACTCTGTGCAGAACGAGCTGCACAGTGAAGGTAAGTATAACATGTTTGTTATTTAAAAAAAAAAAAAAAAATACCTTTACAACCCCTTTAAAGTGATATTAAAGGCTTGACTTTTAAAAAAACAAAGCAAAAAAACAAACCTGTTTTATACTTACCTGCTCTGTGCGGTAGTTTTGCACAGATCCTCCTCTTCTCGGGTCCCCGCTGACGCTCCTGGCCCCTCCCCTCCTGCTGAGTTCCTCTTGCTATGGGGGTACCCGAGCCACTGTTCTGTGTGCCTATTCACACATACAGCTGTGGCTCGGTCCCGCCCCCTCTCTCTCCTCATTGGCTCACTGACTAGGATTGACACAGTTGCTGTCTCAGCTAATGAGGAGAGAGAGTCCCCAGAGACTGCACATCAATGGATCGCGATGGGGCTTAGGTAAGTATTGGGGGGTGGGAGGGGGCTGCTGCACACAAGGTTTTTTTATCTCAATGCATAGAATAAGACCAATTTAAGCTGTATGCATTCAAGGATAGACACCCCGAATGCAGGAATTCCACTACCTCGTTGATTTTCACAGCCAGGTGGCAGCGCGCTGGATGATGTAGCCATGCCTCCCGGGCGCCCAAAAGCGACGAGGCACACCGCCCATGGACATGAGCCCTAAAGGAGATTGTAACTGTATACTCCATCAGTATACAGAGCATTTCAAGTGTGCCTACTGAACATGCTGCACACACAGGCAGAAGTGATTGAACGCGTTACAGTTATCCAACCCCGGAGAGCCTCTATTTATATATCTGAAAGATCCTACCTACACGATACAGGTTTCACTTCCAACCTGGAGCAGTGTCTTAAACCCATAGTAAATACATTAGGTAATACAGTACTCATGCCAATACCATATTAAATGCAAGTTTATTCTAGATAGAGATCAGTGAATATGTTACTCACATTGTTGGTTTTTCATTCTTAACAATTAACAGCAGAAAATCCTCTCTGATCATGAGTAGTAAGTACGTATTTTATGCTTGGTGACAAAAGTGGATGGATTCATGCTGAAGAGGACAATAGAGATGGGTTGTTGTATAATTCATCATCGTATATACATGGAAATATGGTAGCCTTAGTACATTTGTGTTGTTAAAAAATACATGGTAGAAGCAGGAATTCACTTTACTAAAGCACTGAGACCTATTCACATACACTTAGATTTTCTTCATTTAGCCTGCAGACTGAACAAAGAAAAGGAACAGATTTTTCCATCCACACTATACGGCACTGATGGACAAATCCCCTGCCGTGCTTAATATATCTGAGTGGAGGCTTACATTTTTCATCCAGCTCATTCAATTTCTAAATTGGAAGTCAGGTGGGATGGGGCCGACATAGCCACCCACATAGCGGATATCATCTGGTTCATCAGGAGATGGTCACCACCCGTGGTAGTATAGGTTGCTCAGGATATTTCTCAAGTCCATCCGTTCAGCTAAGGACAGCTCAGAAAGAAACCAGCCTTCATCCTCAAGAATTTTTTCTTCCTGGCAGGACAGACTTTTGTCAACAGTTACCTGGCAGATTCAGTATATTTGGTGACTACAAACTCAAACAAGTCTAGCTTGGTAGGACCAGTTGGAACATGGAGTTCCTCATTGGCTTGAGGTTGTCGAAGAAAATTGCCTCCAAGTATCTAAAATTACAAAAATAACATTTCTGAGAAAAAAAACAACCTGTTCATGGTGTGTCCACACCTGTGCTACAATATACCTAAAATTACATTTTAGTTCCTATGTTTGGCTGCTTCTCTACTTTGGCATGACATTATTTTGTAAGTCCCAGCAAAATAAACTAAAAGGGAGGAGCCCAACTGCAGGGGGAACTTGACTTTACACATAGTCCAGCTTTTAAGCATATCTAAACCTAAAGACAAAAATCTAATATATTGCAGCTCACTTTTTTTTTTTTTTTTCTTCTTTTTGGACTTTCCCCCTTTACGCAA
This sequence comes from Aquarana catesbeiana, assembly GCF_042186555.1. NCBI lineage: Eukaryota > Metazoa > Chordata > Amphibia > Anura > Ranidae > Aquarana > Aquarana catesbeiana. Next base: position 109,066,027 of record NC_133324.1, on the reverse strand, counting down.
CATACTGCAAGGTACACAACATTGTGGTGTGAATAAGGCACTTACAAAACCATAGGTTTCTATATGCCCTTGCAGTGACCTGCGTCAATCCAGTGCAATAAAAACACTGGTCACTGCACATGATGGGACAGAGCCCTTAACCTACTTCCTGTCCGACCATTGAAAGTGCTCGCTTACTGTACTGTATCTAAACAGAAGCAGCATTGCCACCCTAAGGCCCGGTTCACACTGGTGCGACATAGGATCCGACTTGTGAGAGCTCAACTCCCCTGACATGTCAAATTCAATGTTTCCCTATGAGAGCCGTCTTAAAGTGGGATTCTGGCTGCCTAAATTTTTTTTTTAAAGTCCGCAGCTACAAACACTGTAGCTGCTGACTTTAAATAAGTAGACTTACCTGTCCTGGGTGCCCGCAATGTCGGCCGCCTGAGACCAACCCATCCCTCGGTTCTCGGGTCCCGTAACCGCCATCCTAGGTAAGGGAAACAGGAAACGGTTGTATCGAAATGTTGCGCGACTTTCATGTTGGAGCAGTGTGAACCTGGGCTAAAGCTGGCCATAGATGGCTCTACATTCGGCCAGTTCATCAGGGACAGGCTGAATTTCGATCAATCTATAGCCAGGCTGGTTGCATAGAAGTAGATCTCTTGGTCGACTTCTGTACCCCCAGCCTATCGGGATTTTTGTTGCTCGATCAGTGCTGACCGGCAATGCTGATCATTGTATTCTGACAGCAGTAACTCCCCGCTGTCACAATGCACTAGCTCTGCGGGAGGAATTCCCACATCAACACCTAATGGGGAAAATTTTTTTTTTTTTTTTTTTCCCCGTTCAACCCGCTGGGCTGCTTAACCCTTTCCGCTTTCATCCATGACATAAAGGGGAGGAGTTCTGTAGTCCCCAGCATAGGTGTGCGCAGCCTACTGCATTAGGGTGTGCACCCCAAAGCACAAACACATGTCTATTTCTGCAGCCTCATCCGCACGGGACAGTGAATGAACTGTGCAGAGTGTCTTCCTGTTCATTCAAAAACGGAAGCATAGTAAACACAGTTTACTATGCTCCAGTTATGAATGGACACAGTGAGCGAGTGTATTCACTGTGTTCATTTAAAAAAGGAAGGTGCTGGTAAATTACATATTTACTAGCCCCTTCCTCCACTCTCCATCCTGAAACATCCCCTACAGCAGCCGGGGGGAGAGAAGGGAAGCCAGCAGCAATGCAGGGCAGGGTGCCCAACGAGGGGGCGGGGGGGAGCCCGGGCAGTAGGGGGACTCGGCACCGCACATAGGGACTTGGGTGTGCCCAAGCACACCTGACACACCCCCTGCGCACACCTATGGTCCTCAGATAGGAACAATGCAATTGAAAAATATGCAGCCCAGGCAGAGGGCATTTTTTTTTCACTTTATTTAACAGATATAACTTAAATAAGAGAATTTAATTGTTCGGGTTTACTTACACTTTAACCAATAACCAGAGTATTCTGCAGCTGGATGGAATAATCAGTTATCTGTATTTGGGTGTTGTCTAAAGCTTGAGTTACCGTCATATTTGGGGGATGAAGTTTTAATTCTCTCATTTAGTATGTGCAATTTACTGACTAATAGCATTCATGTAAGAGAATGAGTCACACTTTCCTCTTTTGTAATGGAATTAAATCCTTTAAAAAAGGCGACAAGTTGTCCACATTGTCAGTGTGGGCCTGGAGCCTCGTTTCAGTCGCTTGTCAATACGGTACAGAATGCCATGACATCACTTGAGATCATAATGAACTGTTGTGTTGAACAATGGGACGTGTGTGTTCGATGGGTGCCTGTTTGTAGAGAAAACAAGTGTACAGGACCAGGTCAGGAGCTCTCTGCAACTGCGGCTCCCTTTTTTTTATGCTAGCTTCACATTTTGTGCGATGGAGGAAGGCATACAAAGCTGCACAAAAGCACGATGGTTCCATTCATTCTTAAACCCCCAATGCACCTTGCTAACATGCACACAAAAATCACGTGCCAAGATGCATGGTAACAAAGTACCATACGATGGGTATGGTGCAAATTTTATTTTATTTTATTTATTTTTTTAATTTTTTTTTTTTTCACACATCGGGTAGCCCACTGAAATGAATGTGCTGCCCTAAACATGACACACTAAAGCGCGTACGCCCCTGCACCCTAATGGAAGTGTAAAAGTGATTGTAAAGACTCGCTTTGTTAAAAAAAAAAAAAAAAAAAAAAAAAAACTTACCTCCTCTGTGCAGTTGGTTTTGCACAGAGCAGCCCAGATCCTCCTCTTCTCTGGTCCCTGTTCGCTGCTTCTGGCCCCTCCCTCCGTTGAGTGCCCCCTCGGCCAGCAGCTTGCTACAGGGGGCACCCAAGCCGAGTCACAGTTCCATGTATCCATTCAGACACGGGGGCCCCGGCCTGGCCCCGCCCCCTCTCTCCCCTGATTGGCTGACAGACTTTGACAGCCACGGGAGCCAATGGTGCCCCTGCTGTGTCTCAGCCAATCAGGAGGAGTGTCCTGGATGGCTGAGGGGATCGTGGACATCGCTGGAGAGAGAAGGAACTCAGGTAAGTATTAGGGGGGGGCAGAAGCAGTGAACAGGGACACACAAGGTTTTTATGTTAATGCATAGAATGCATTAAGATAAACTTCTGCCTTTACAACTCCTTTAAGTATTCTCATTCCCCAAGACTGAAGAAAACAAATATACAGCCCAGCTTATGCAGTACACCCTGCGTTTGTTTGTGGTTGTCAAATGCATGCTGAGACAGGTTTTCCTACAAAGCTTGTCAGGTCTTAAATGAATATGTAAATGGTCCGCAATGCGTGGCAGGCTGTGTTTTCAACTATGCTGTTTGAGCACGCTCAGATAACAATGCTTGTTCATAAGAGCTCACCTTTTTTGGTCATTGTGTTACATGATCATCATAATACTGTTAAAGGCACCGTGGCGTCTGCTCTATGTACAGAGCTGCAAGGAGACTCCTTATCTATGTGTTATTTGCTTTATCCATTATATATAGTAGGTGAGGTTGAAAAAAGACACAAATCCATCAAGTCCAACCTATATAGTGCCTGATATATGAAAAGTGTGCTAAAGGTTACATTTTTGTCTTATGAATAGGAGCCTATCCATTTTTTTTTTTTTTTTTTTTCCTTTTTAAAAGTGTTTTTTACCCCCAGAATTTCATATTACTAATATGTGTATGTTGTACCTTGTACTTGTGTTTAAAAAGTATCCTGTTCTTTCTGTATCTCTTCCTTTTGTGTGAAACAGCTGGTGATCCTGCCAATTTTGCTTGCTTTCCTATTTTAAATTGACTACGCTAGGCATAGAAGCACAACCTTCCCATCATGGTCAGTTTTCTGGCTGTGCTGAGAACACAGCCTGCCTCTCCTCCAGTGGTCAGGCTGACACGCCCCCCTTTACTGGGAAGATCAGTGTATTGCTCTTTTTCTGCCTCCTCCTGACACGCCCTGCTGCAGTCTCCACCCCCACCTTCTATGCAGCTGAGAACAGAGGTTATGTGATCAATTATTAAAAAAAATTAAAAAGATGCCTTCCATTTCTATTTTGCTGAGGATTCACATATACTTTACAGACTAGCCATGCACGGCATGAATTTCAGCCAGTATTGGAGCCTTGGGTGGCCCCGTCAACACCGGCCAGGTTGAGAAATGACCGAGGGAAAATAAAGGGGGTGGGCATAAAAAGGTCAGCTGTACATTGACTGCCAATCAGGTTCCGGCTGTCAGAGTACAATTGTAATATAGTGTAATACTAATAAGCATGGATGGGTCATCTATGGATTTCTCTCATTCACAAGTAGAGTAGGGTTGGGTTAAAATCCCCTGTTAAGTTTTTATTGATGTGTGTTGAGGAGATTCGCCCTCTCTATTTGTCCGGGGTGACCATTGTTCCCAAGACATAGAATGAAACAAAATTCCAAACTTTAGAGTTCTTTTGAAAAGAAAGGTGAGGGGAAAACTTCCAACTGTGTTGCTTGTTTTGGAGAACTGTCCCACTTTGTAGAGTTTTCCTTTCACTACCTATTGCATGGCTATGCATTTATTTTAAAGTGGTTGTAACCCTCAACCATGAAATATGAACAAAGCATATCCCTCTATAACAGTGGTTGCCAACCTTTCGGAACATACGGATCACTAAACTCACAATTTTGAATCCTGTGGACCATTAACATGAATTTTGCATGCCTTATACACCTAATGCTCCGGCTCTCTGCCCCCCTCCCCCTGGATCACACTGTGGCCTTATACACACAATGCTACAGCTCTCTGCCCCCCTCCCCCTGGATCACACTTTGGCCTTATACATACAATGCTACAGCTCTCTGCCCCCCTCCCCCTGGATCACACTGTGGCCTTATACACACAATGCTACGGCTCTCTGCCCCCCTCCCCCTGGATCACACTGTGGCCTTATACATACAATGCTACAGCTCTCTGCCCCCCTCCCCCTGGATCACACTGTGGCCTTATACACACAATGCTACGGCTCTCTGCCCCCCTCCCCCTGAATTACACTGTGGCCTTATACACACAATGCTCCGGCTCTCTGCCCCCAATCCTCCCTTCCCCTGGATCACACTGTGGCCTTATACACACAATGCTCCGGCTCTCTGCCCCCCTTCCCCTGGATCACACTGTGGCCTTATACACACAATGCTACAGCTCTCTGCCCCCTCCCCCTGCATTACACTGTGGCCTTATACACACAATGCTCCGGATCTCTGCCCCCAATCCCCCCTTCCCCTGGATCACACTGTGGCCTTATACACACAATGCTCCGGCTCTCTGCCCCCCTCCCCCTGCATCACACTGTGGCCTTATACACACAATGCTCCGGATCTCAGCCCCCCACCCCCTGGATCACACTGTGTGGCCTTATACACACAATGCTACGGCTCTCTGCCCCCTCCCCCTGCATCACACTGTGGCCTTATACACACAATGTTCCGGCTCTCTGCCCCCAATCCCCTCTCCCCCTGGATCACACTGTGGCCTTATACACACACACAATGCTCCGGCTCTCTGCCACCCACCCCCTGGATCACACTGTGGCCTTATACACACAATGCTCCGGCTCTCTGCCACCCACCCCCTGGATCACACTGTGGCCTTATACACACAATGCTCCGGCCTTATACACACACACACACACAATGCTCCGGCTCTCTGCCACCCACCCCCTGGATCACACTGTGGCCTTATACACACAATGCTCCGGCCTTATACACACACACACACAATGCTCCGGCTCTCTGCCACCCTCCCCCTGGATCACACTGTGGCCTTATACACACAATACTCCGGCCTTATACACACACACAATGCTCCGGCTCTCTGCCACCCTCCCCCTGGATCACACTGCTGCCTTACACAGACTCCTCATTGGATCTCACCACCTTATCCAAGCATGTGCTCGAGCTCCGTGCTCCCTCCCACAGTCCGTGATCAGAGCTGCCATTGGAAGGCCCTTATTCTTCACCTCTCAATCGCTGCACTACTCCTGGCACCTCCCTCTGAGTTCACAGGAGCTGGAACTACAGTCGAGGCATCAGTTATCAATGTGCGCTGACTGTATTGACAGTGCGCATTGAGAACAACACTGGAAACAACATTAAGTGGTATACATCCACCACAATGTTGATTTGCAGCAGACCTCCTGGGGACCACCAAAATTTTCCCGTGAACAATCGGTGCTCCATAGTGTGTACTTGTCTTAATCCAGAGCACATGTCATTTCTGTCTGCTGCCTCGTTCCTCTGTTATCTATATGAGTGACTTCTGATAAGTTTTCCTGACACCAAGAGAAAAATGTGACGGGAGGGATCTCCAGCACACAGCCTGTGATTGACAGCCTCAGCTCTGTTCCTGCGTGGAGGGGTGTGTCTTTTCTCTCCAATCAGCTCTCAAAGCTTTCCTCCCTGAGATCTGCCGTGTGTAACTTCAGCTCTCCACCACCTTTCCTGAACTCACAGAAAAGCTGTATACATTTTGGAGGGCTGAAGAGCAAACTGCAGATACAGGTACAACTTGTGTAGGAGGATTTATTTCATCTCTGTGTATTTTCGGAGGCCAGCCACTTCACTGAGTATATGCCATAGATGTGCACAGCCTATTGCATTAGAACGTGCACCCCAACGCTCAAAGGCAGGGGATGGTGTCAGTAGTTTAGTTTTATTTTTATTATTTTTCATTAATTTGTTTTACAATTCTTTTAAGAGTCCCGTTGTGGGGCTTTGGCGAAATATCAGGGGTTTAAACAGACCCCTAATAGAGGGACAGAGGGAAGAGCTGCGGGGGGAGGGCTTGGGTAGCTGGGAGAATTTGTGCTGCATGGGGTGATTAGGGTGTGCCCAGGCAATCCTGGCACACCCCATATGCACGCCTATGGTATATGCAAGTATTTACAACCACTTTAACCTCCACTCTTGTCTGGGAATTCTAGAACTAAGCTCAGGTACTTGTTAAAGGGCTAAGATCTAAATCTTCCCAAAAAGGACCCTCAACAGAAAAGTCTCTCCATGCACATGGCAAATGGCATCCTAAGGCCATGATTGTGGTCTTTCCACATATAGTGTTTAGAACAGCGAGCTCTCTGCTTTGTATTTTCCCTGGCCCTTCCCTTCAGCTTAGAAGGTCAGTAGTATAAGAACTTGGCTAGTGGGGAAGTCAGAAGGCTGAATTGTCCTGCCTGAGAGAAGAGTACCTTTTTAAGGAAAAATATTCCTCTACTTGCCTGTCTGTGTGGAGAAGAATGTCTCCTCTCAAGTGTTCATTATCAGCTGGGGAAAATCTACTTCTTTGTGTCCATAGCATGTCAAAATAGAATTGATGGATTGAAAATGGCTGCTGGAATGCTAACTCTTCCGCAGCTGCCAGCTCTGAGAAGGAGCAGCCGGAGAGAATGGAAGATTTCCCAGTAATGGCCTATTGTCCACATTGTGCAACTTGAAGGCGTCACAGGAAGAAGGTCTAATATTTGTCCCTTTTGTAATGAAATTACTGCTGGTTTTATTAACTTTTATGGCCTGAGATAAGGCTGTATTTGCATTACCATTCTCCATGTGAAACAATAAATAACAGTTAAAATTTCAAGTATTTTGTTCTGTTTCTGAGAAATAGGTTTCAGTTTTCTCTGGTGTCAATTCTTCGGGCAGTTCACTAATAGGCCCATGTATGTCTGAAAACCTACCTATACATTTTTTTTTTTTTCCTGTATGCTATCTACATCTGTTGTGCTCAATTCACAAAACTAACACACCAGGATAAGGATGCTTATTTTAACCTTATCCCACCATCCATATGCATACATGCAGGCTCTTGGTGGGTGGGCTTTAATGCAGAGAGGCCTCATATATATACAACCTAAATGTAAACACTTCTGTGCTGAGAGCTGACACCCTGCGTGCTCCCAGCACAGTTGCTGCTGGGAATCAGAAAGCTCCCAGTATGATTGGGAGCTTTCCGATCATTTGACCACTGCGACAGCCAATCATAGCGGTCGCATGACCCGAATGCTCGCCTCCCGCCATCTAGAAGCTGTTAAGGAGCCGGGAGATGGGATCGGGAAGGGGTTAAAAAAAGAACGCACACAAAAAAGTGCATTTAAGGGTGTGTCTCTAGTCCAACTCCTGAAGAAGTAGGAGGACTCTACCCTGACCCCCAGGACACAAGGCTTCTGGCAAGGGCTAGGCCCAACTTAATCCACCTAGTCAAAAATCCTGGTGGACCCCTCTCCTCGTGGTCAGCCAAAACTGAGCCAACCAGTTCTAGGTAAGGGGCTCCACTGAAGAGAGACCCCCCTGGTTCAGGGGAACTTAAAGCGGAGTTCCACCCATTTGTGTGTTTATTAAGTCACCAGCAGCTACAAAAAGTGTATCTGGTGACTTTTATTAAACAGACACTCACCTGTCCCACGGTCCAGTGATGTGGCCACCCGAAGCCTCGCTTTTCTCCCTCTCCTCTGTGCCAGCAATGAAGTGTGGGCACCTGGCTGTGACAGCTTGTGGCTTCACAGCCAGGTGCGCACTGCGCATGCGCAAGTCGTGCTGTGCGTTCTGAATGGCCGGGCAATCTTCTGGGACCTGTGACATGTCCCAGAAGATTAGAGGGAGTGGATCACTTCCGCTCACGCCGCTGCGCCATGAGCGGAAGTGGGAGCTGGGTACCTGTCAAAACTAGGTACCCCCCCAACAAATGACATGCCAAATGTGGCATGTCAGGAGTCCTTAAAGCGGAAGTTCCATTTTTGAGAGGAACTCTGCTTTAAAGTGGTTGTAAAGCCTAAACATTTTTTACCTTAGTGCATTCCTTGCATTAAGGTAAAAAATGTTTAGGTGTCAGCATCCCCCGTTTCACTTACCTGAGCCCTCATTCCATCCTGCGATGTGCACATCTGCAGCTCTTCTCTCCCCTCATTTCCGGGTCTCGCGGACTTTCCTGGGGCATCGGGAGCCATTGGCTCTCAGTCCTGTCAATCAAAGCCAGTGACGGGGGCCGGGATGAGTCCCGCTGTCTGTGTCAATGGACGCAGCAGCGGAGCTCAGGTGCAAGTACGCATGAGTGCCCCCCATGGGGGCACTGGACAGAGGGGAGGGGCCAGGAGTGCTGGCGGGGGACCAGAAAAGAGGAGGTTTACGGCCGCTCTGTGCAATTTCATTGCACAGAGCAGGTAAGTACAGAGATGTTGTGTGTTTTTTATTTATTTATTTATTTTACCTAAATGTACCTTTTGCAATCACTTTAATCACCACACATCCTCCCCCTAGACTTCGGGGTAAGTCCGAGGACCCACACCCTCTGCCTGTCAAATGCAACCCATTAAAGTGCATAGAGCTGCGCTGCCTCTGCCCCCCAACTGCGCACAAATCATGCGGTTGTAGCGTGGTAATCCAACGTTTAGGGGGCTAAAACAGGCAGTGAAGAGGCGATTCAACTCCTCGCTGCCTGTCAAAGTGCTGCCCGAAGAGCGATCTGAACGTGTAAATGAGGTCTTACAATGACATGACTGTAAATAGAGTGCCTCAGGGCCATGCCAGATAGGACATTTTTATTTGCATGGGGTGCAAATGAGATTACAATCTCGTATTCAGAGTCTGCTCACTACTGGACAAGTCCAGCAAAAGACCTTTCCTATTATTCTACTCGGCTTTTTGGTTGGGGATATCTTTCTTGGAATTCCACATTTTTGGTGTAGTCACAGGTTGCTGAACAAAGTTCAAAGTAAACTTTTATTTTATTTTTACAGCAAAAGGCAGTAACCGTTGATTTAAGGCCGTCGCCTGGTGGTCACTGATGAAAAGTTCTGATCTGAGATCGCTCTTCCTAGTCTTTCTCTTGGTTCCAGGGCAGTCTCACCCTAGTCTTCTGGCATTCTTCGGGGACTTTATAGGTGTCTCCATAAATCTTAAGGATATCTTAAGGTCTTTTTCCAGCTGTCATTTAGGAAGTGTAGAGGAAATACTATGAAAATCAACTTTCTGCTTTTAGACCTGACGGGAAAAGGGAGTTTTTTTTTTTTTTTTCTTCTCCTTTTGGCCTTGCTGTTTGTTTTTATAGTCCTCTAGCCAAGTGCTAAATGTTTCTGATTTATTTCTGACTTGTTTTGAAAGCTGTAATCAATGCCAACAACCAGGTGTGTGTATATCATAACTTTGCTAGAGCGCTTTATTCCTGGATGTTGTCTTCATTTGTACCTTACATTTTTTTTTTTTTATTTAGAAGTAGAGGAGAATATATAGTGATTCTAGTAACTGGCGTCATCTGTTCTGTTGGAGCAAATGTATACTGCTATTGACTTGTTTGTATATATCTGTTCAGTCATATCCATCTCTCAGAGATCTATGGACGCCATGTCTGATAGACTCGAAAGCCTTATTCCATAGATTCTTTTCCTTGACAACATTTTGCTCGGTAGGTCGCCAGGTCTTCTCTAACCCTCCCCAATTGCTCGACTTGGGACTGGCATGCAGAATGTGATAAACTGTGTATTCGCCAATTTGTACACGTACTAGCGCCAATTTACACCGGAGCCAATTGACCTACCAGCTTGTCTTGTGTGGGAGGAAATTCACAGGAACACTGGAATATTTTTTTTTTTTTTCCAATGTAAATATTCCACACCGTAAATGAACTGAATATAACAAAAGAAAAATATGTATAAAAATATTGCTTAACTGCAGAAGAGAAAAGTCAAGTCACTGATTTATGAATTCTGTCAGGCAAGGCCTGGCTTGCAGTCTCCAATCTATATCATCCCAAAGGTGTTCTATCAGGTTGAGGTCAGGACTCTGTGCAGGCCAGTCAAGTTCCTCCACCCCAAACTTGCTTAAAGCAGGGGTCCACCTACATCAGCTAAAAAAAGAAATATTAAAAGCCAGCAGCTACAAATACTGCAGCTGCTGACTTTTAATACATGGCCACTTACCTGTCCCAGGGTCCAGCGATGTCGGCAGGCGACGCCGAGAACCCGCTCGGTTCTCGGCAGCTGCCGCCGCCATCCTAGGTGAGGGAATTGGGAAGTGAAGCCTTGCGGCTTCACTTCCCGGTTCCCTACTGCGCATGCGCGAGTCGCGATGAGCGTCCCAAGTGGTCCCCGCTCTCTCCTGGGAGCTGTGTGTTTCCCAGGAGACAGCGCGGAGGGACAGGAAGAGGCATAGACTCCCGTGGGAGTCTATGCCGGAAGTGGGTGCAAATACCTGTCTTAGACAGGTATCTGCACCCCCCTCCCCCCTGAAAGGTGCAAAATGTGACACCGGAGGGGGGGGGGGGTTCCGAAAAGCGGAAGTTCCATTTTTGTGTGGAACTCCGCATTAACCATGTCTTTATAGACCTTGCTTTGTGCACTGGTCCAAATCATTTGGTGGAGGGGGGATTATGGTGTGGGGTTGGTTTTTCAGGAGTTGGGTTTGGCCCCTTAGTTCCAGCGAAGGGAACTCTTAAGGCGTCAGCATACCAAGACATTTTGCACAATTTCATGATCCCAACTTTGTGGGAACAGTGTGTGGGATGGCCCCTTCCTGTTCCAACATGACTGCGAACCAGTGCACAAACAAAGTCTATAAAGCCATAAATGAGCTAGTTTGGGGTGGAGGAACTTGAATGGCCTGCACAGAGTCCTGACCTCAACCCAATAGAACACTTTGGGATGAATTCAAGTGGAGACTGCAAGCCAGGCCTTCTCATCCAACATCAGTGCCTGACCTCACAAATGCTCTTCTGGAAGAATGGTCAAACTTTCCCAAAGACACACTCCTAAACCTTGTGGACGGCCTTCCCAGAAGAGTTGAAGCTGTTATAGCTGCAAAGGGTGGGCCAACTCAATATTGAACCCTACGGACTAAGACTGGGATGCCATTAAAGTTCATGTGTGTTTAAAGGCAGGTGTCCCAATACTGTTGGTAATATAGTGTATCTCATACCCGAGGGGTCTCTGTGGAAGCTGACAATCACTTTAGTATTTGGTGCTACTACATTGATCATCGCAATCTTCCGTTCCTGTGCCAGGTGGCTGCCTTTGTGCACAATGATCACCAGGGGGTCACTTGCTCTGTGCCTTGTATTTTTGTAAAAGAGCCAAAGGCATTTTCTGGTTGAGGGATGGTGACATCACAATCTCCACCTCATCCAATCAGTATGCCTTGTATTCATTGAAAACAAAATACTGAGAAAGCCAGCAGTGCCAAGTGAGTCCCCCCAGTGGTTGGGGTGCAGTGAGGAAGCTACGCGGCACAAGACCTGGTAGCGACGCCGACTTCTATGTGGGAACGCGCCTGTACTTGGTCACACCTGTAGGTGTGAACCAAGTCTTGGCAAGGAGGGGTTAGAAATCATATAAGGTGTGGTGTGTGGGGTTTTTTTTTTTTTTTTTTTTTTTTTTGTGGTCCCTAAAGTAACCCCTAGATTACGCAATTTTCTAACCTCCCACCACTGCTGGACGTAAAGGAAATTGCTTGATCGATAACTATGTTGATGGCAGAATCCTTCCTGCCGGCAGAGAGCGTGAGGAGCCTTCCCTGCCAGCAGAACACAATAGTCCTTGCTGTCGGCTATGATCAGAAATCAGAGAGGCTGGTTATACTGAAGTTGATCGACTTCAGTACAACCAGCCTGTACATAGATGGATCAAATCTCGGCTGGTCCCTGCTGAACCGGTTGAGATTCGATCCATCTGTGGCCATCTTAACTTTCTATGGGAATAAGCAATGATAGGAAGTCTCTCCAGTGGAGACAATGCAGGAAAATGGGGGAGGATTAGAATGCCTGTCAGGTTATTACGGTCTGTGTTTTTTTTTTTTTTTTATTCCCTATGACAACCTCTCCTATCATTTGCTGTCCTGTCACAGAAATGGGAAGTGAAGTAAAATCTCTCTAAAGAAATAGAAACTGGACAGACGTATTGGGCTCCATTCACACCTGAGTGTAGCGCAGCGACAGCTGCTGCAGCTCATTTATTTATTTCTTTATTTTTTTAATAGCTTTTTTTGTGTTAGTGGAGTGGCACCAATCATCAGCGCTCCAAAAAGCTCATGTACCAAATCTTGGCACAGAGTCTGGAACATTCGACATTGCGACTTTTGCCGCAATTGTAGCGCATATTATCGCTCGACAATCTCGGCAAAATCGCACCGCGTTTGGGGTGCCATTGAGAAATAATGGTATCGCAAAAGCATCCCGTGTTTTGCTGCGATTGTGAAATCGTGGGCAGAATCGTGGAGTCAGATCGCCTAGGTGCGAACGGAGCATTAACACTTCCCAATTGTAATCAAATGTAAATGTTTATGTTTTGCCTATAATTGGACTTGAAATAAAACACACACACTAAAAAAAGGGAATGTATCTAATTGGGTGGTCATATTCTCATGGCATTGTGTGTTTTTGTTCCCCATTTTATGATTAAGTGCAATTTTTCTTTTCTTTTCTATCTTTTCTCCATGGGCTTAACCTGACCTTTTTTAAGTTGCGATGTTTGTAGTTGTTGGTTTAGCGTGTGAAGTCTCCTCTGCTACACCCTTCTATGAGAGAGGCAGGATGGATTTCGGAGGGAGCTAATAATAGGATGGGCGTGTGACCTTCTCCTCTCGAGGCGTATGTGGTTATTAATTAAAGTTTGCCGTTGACATTTCTTAGACCATCACACGATCCCCATCGAGAACCTTTGGACTCTCTGGTGCCGAGCCATTTATTACTTGCAAATGTTAATGGCTCTCTAATCGGCCATGTGTTGGTGAGAAATGGAGCTTTAAAGTCCTCACATTCACAAGAGTTTAAAAGAATAGTGGTTCTTGTTGCCTATTGTTCTTTCCTGTCTGTAGTCCAGTATGTTGTATTAAAAAGATGATTTATCTGGTTTAAAAAAATAAATATATATATATATATATATATATATATATATATATATATATATATATATATATATATATATATATATATATATATATATATATATATATATATATATATATATATATATAAATAAAAAATAAAATAAGGGATTAACATCAAGCTTCTTTTCCCCCATTCTATATCTGGTTAAGTTGGGAGTAGAGGAGGACTGGGCTAGGGGCAGGGGGACATTTACATTCTGTAGTTACCAACTTCCTTCTCATGTCTTTGATTCAAATAAAGGATGGTCTCTCCGCATGGACTTATTTTGTGGATTTGAGATATCATGTGAACAAATACTCAGAGCTGCAAGGCAAACTGATCCTGAAAAATTAGAAAAAGGGGGGTTGAATAAACCAACGTCTTTTAGAAACCTCAACCTTTCACCCTACTGCCAACCAATTTACTTTGACACCGTGGCACACTTTGCATGGCACTTTTTTTTTTTTTTGCTCACAAAAATATGTCCCTACCATGCCAGTTGGTTGTGTTTTGCCCCCAGGTCTAAGGTTCTCCCGGTTTGGAATCCTAATAAGCCTTTCAAATTACAATGATCCTCTCTCTGTAATCCTCTAGTGAATTGTTTTCAGCCTTGGTCCTTGGGGATTACAAAGTAGCAAAGGTTTCTGTTTTATGAAGGAAAAGCACAGCTGCAACGCCCAAAGCAAATTTTCCATTGGAAAGCTTGGTGAAGGCAGTCTACATATTTTATCTCTTTATATTTATCTGTATTCAGGCATCCTGAGTATTACATGTTTGGTATTTAATATTTGTGTGGCGTTTGCCAATGTAAAGATGTCCGTGTATGAAGTGTGGTACAATTACATTGTGAAAACCAAACAAAATATACAAGTAAATAGTACTGATTAAACACCTATGCAGATAGGTGTATAGCAAACATATAAAGTGTAGCTTTACAATCAATCTTTTTGTTTTCTGAATGCTCTTGAAAGCATTGGGTCTTGACTGGGTGGTTTTTTAGGCTTTTGACTTCCATGTACAGAAACCCTTAATGTCTTCATCCTCTAATAAAGGAATTCAATGTAAAGAGTGTCTAAATCCAAGAACAAAAATGTAAAATCTTGTGGCTTCAGTCCTCAGATGTGTTGGCTGCATTAGCTCTTTTTTTTTCGATTTTTATTTTCACCTGGTGATCCTGCCAGTAACATAACTCCAGGCCTAGGGTGACTATCTTACTCACTGACTGTATTGTATTTATGGAGGAACCGAGGTGTAGGGAAGTTGTTGTGCCTAGCTGTCTATGTGGACTACAGACCCCCCCCCCCCCCCTCTTTATAACATAAGTGAAATGTGTACCGTCATTCACAAAGGGAGCTGGGAACAATGAAGAATAACAGTCAGCAGAGTCAGGAATGGACTTGTATTGTTAACAAATCAAAAGGGAGCAATAAAGATAAATTTGTTGTTGGGTTATGTTGACACTTGTGCATTGCTGGAACGTGTGCAAAATCATGTGCTTTCCTGCAACACACAAAAGGGACAGCCCTTTAGCAGATTCACAGCAGTGCCATTAATTCTTATTGGCATCCCACGCATTTTGCTAATGGGCGGATTCATACGTGCCTAAAATAATGGTAACAAAGTACCATGCATTTTGGTGCGGTGTCGTTTTTAAAGAGTCAAGGACTCGTGCGTAGGGAAGGCCATTAAAATTAGCGGGCTGCTCCGTGCGGGAACACGCAAAAAAAAAGCCTACATCGCAGCTATATGGTGTCAACAGAGCCTTGCCTACTCATTATAGTATCTAAAGAGTAATGAAGGGTTGATGTGTCTTTGCCAGGGAGAGTCACAGTCTATATTTGTCCTGATGATCATTGCTAGCTAGAGAGTAATGTGAAAACTAAAATTTCACAGGTGTCACCAGAACATAAGATAACAACTGGAATTTCCTCTTACTTCCTGTTGTCATTTGAAGATAGACATGTGCCTGCATCTCCCTTTTGCCTCCATTGTAAAATTGTATTGTTATGTTTTCCTTGGAAAGATTTAAAGCTAAACTAAGGTCCACGTTGTTGTGGATGGGCTTATTTCATAATATGCAAGTATGCACTATATTGCTGACTTAGCTGCCAGTGCTATCCCTTCAGTGATGGTCCATTTCCACCACTGTCATGTTTGCCGGATCCTCCTGGGTTTGGTGTCTTCAGCCATCTTGATTGGCTGGCCCAGGATGATGTAATTTCCATGCATGCCAGAAATGCACTTCCTGAAAATGTGTTGCTTTCTGTGCAATTAAAAGAACATTGCTGGAAACCAAAAACTGACCAAAGTCAGTAGTGTGCAGCACTGAGTGCAGGGGACGGGAGTATGTAATGTGGAGGTCGGGAGTATGTAATGTGGAGGTCGGGAGTATGCAATGTGGGGGTCGGGAGTATGTAATGTGGGGGTCGGGAGTATGTAATGTGGGGGTCGGGAGTATGTAATGTGGGGGTCGGGAGTATGTAATGTGGAGGTCGGGAGTATGTAATGTGGAGGTCGGGAGTATGTAATGTGGGGGTCGGGAGTATGTAATGTAGGTTTCAGGGCTAAGTTGCATAGAGTTCATAGGTCAGTAGTACGTAACAGTAAATAACAGAGTTCAGAGGTCAGGGGCCAGGAGTGTTTGGTAGAACAGTTATGCTATTTTTCCTCTGTCCATGAGCTATTAGAAATGTTAACAAATAGCTGTCACTAATCGTCACACTGATTGAAAACAATTCTTCTACAGGAAGTTCACTTTACTTATCCTGACTTAGTTGCGCTGCCATGTTTCCACTAGCTGGACTAACCTGTTGCACTCCAGGCACTGCCATCTAGTGGCTGCAGGAGATGACGCTGGGTGAGTTCTGTGGGTAGGCAGATTCGTCCCGGTGGAATTGAGCAGCCATAGGGAGAAAGTGAGATGCCAAGTCTGAGTGGCAGCAGGCGCAGTGGGGGTCACAATCTACTCATCTGACACAACTGATTGGGATTTCGGACCCCTGGTCTGAACTGTAGATATACTTTGCTAAAGTACAAGAACTTTGTAGTGCTTGCAAATACCTGCGTTTAGTGCTAAATTTGATCCCTGTGAAATTGCTTCGATCTTAGGCCCAGGCTTTTATCAAGGGCCTGAACTGATGGCCAAATTGAAATTAGGCCTGTCTGCCTATCATTCACCAATTAGTTTAAATGTTCTAGGCCAGGTCAGGTACACTGTAATGATTATAGTTTATTCATTACCTTCATAAATATTGGAATTAATGAACGCATGTAGTAATATTTGTTCACAGTAATCCTTCCTCTATCTGCCTTATAAATCCATCTGGGATTTGCTTTCTCTCCTATAAGTGAAGCATGCACCAAAACAGTCTTCTTTTATTCTAGTGTTTCCTGTTTTTGCTTCCCACTTTCTCTGCTTCTTGCCCGGCTAATCCTTTCTCATTACCTCAATGTTCATTGTGTTGTACCATTGCTCCCTGCCAGTATTAACGCATATCTCTCTTCCTTTTGCTAGTTGGATTGCCTTTTGCAATTCTCAATTTGAAGCATAGCTCTTTCCAGCGTGGATTTTTCTGTAACGATGATTCCATCCGCTACCCGTACAAAGAAGACACAATTTCTTATGAGTTGTTAGCGGCCATAGTGATACCGCTCAGTATTATTATTGTAAGTGCTAACCATTCTTTCTTTTTATCTTTAATCTCGGGGTTCTTTCACTAATGTCCGTTTTTTTTTTTCTTTTCAGTGGACAGTTCTACATAATAACGGTATCATAAGGCCATCAATCTAAACTGTTAATTTAAATTACCAAAATAGTATTTGCGATTTTTTTTTCCATTAGGGTCAGTAAGGTATATTTCACCATGGCTTTTAGTTTAATGGAGTCCAGTTGCATCAAAAGGTGTACAAACAGTTGTTTTTCTTATTTGGAAAGCAGCCACCTTCTAAATAGAGAAGCCTGCCCCCTGATAGACTGCTGCATAGAAGGACTCTCTGTGGGGAAGCAGTGGTATCTCTGTAGAGGTCTGATGCCTGTTTTGTCAGCCTATATTTCTGCAATCAGTAAATCTCTCCCCCCCCCCCCCCCTCCTCGATTGGGAGTATTTTAGCTCAGACTACAGCCATGGGCCTGTCAGATCCATGTAGAACAGGGGTCTCAAACTGGCTGCCCTTCAGTTGTTGCAAAGCTATAAGTCCCATCATGCCTCTGCCTGTGGGAGTTGTGCTTGTAACTGTCAGCCTTGCAATGCCTCATGGGACTTGTAGTTTTGCAATTGCTAGAGGGGGCCGCCAGTTTGAGACCCCTGATGTAGAGGGATCACTGCTTCCACACAGAGTGAGGGTCCTTTTCTGCAGCATGCTGGTAGGGGACAGGCTTTTCTACTCAGACTTTGATTGTCTTGTAAAGGAAAAACAACTGTAAGACTTTGTTTTTTACTTTTTGTTTTGATGCACCTATTTGGATCATTTAAACTGAAAGCTCATGTGATGCTTTAAGGTAATTGTAATGTATTTTCAGCAAGTACAGATTTCCAGTTAGTCACAAATTACTGTACAATGCTACCAAGATGGAAATGCATCCCTGTATTTGTAATAAGCACATCAATCTATCCCAATACATTTAAAGTGGTATTAAACCCAAAATCAAACATTTTATTAAATCGCAGCCTACCAATTCTTCAATGTGATAGCAGCAATCATTTTCTTTTTTAGGCTTGTTTTCTTTTATATTCTCCCAGTGATCTGGCGAGTAAGTCTTTTTTGTTTTTCAACAGAACAAGCTCTCCTGCAAATGTATGAGTCCAAGTGTTGAGACAAACCATTTACTACTGAGAGGGGTGCTTATAATGATCAGCTTTTATTTATACATTTTATAATTTTTATCTCAAAAGAAAATGTTGCTGTAACTGTACTGTGAGCTAGAGTTTGGCTTCAGTTTGTTAGTATATGTAAATCTGCTTGTACATTTAACACCCCTCTCCCCCTAGATTAAAGCCGTTTATAGATGGATTGAAATTCAGCCAAAGGTCAGCAGGACCGGCCTCTAGTTACTTGTACTATGAAAGAATTTAATTCTTATAGATCCTCAAAGATCACAAAGGATGAAAGATGGTTTCTGTTAGTTTCAAGCAGCCTAGAACAGCCTTTTGTAACCTTTTTAACATGGAAAAAAAAAAGAATGTTGAAATAACTGACCAGAACTCCTAGCAGGAAAAAACTACCTAAAAAACTGTCTAAAAGCCACATATTGCACGCGCGTTTTGGCACATTCAAGCACTTCTAGCATTTGAGCGTTAATGCATTCTATTGGTCAGAATATTCATTTATTCTGGCAATTGGAATGCATTAATGCTCAAACGCCTCTTTTAATATAATAAGAAGGAGCCGTGCAAAAAATTGAATGCATGAATATATACACGATACTTAAACCTATAAACAACACACTTTGCATATGAACTCAAATATAGATTGTGCATAGTCCATTAACACAGGTGCCGGTAACTGGATCGATTGAACCGATAAACAGTCCCAAAACACCACAACAGATGTGTACATCTCCACCACATAGAGTGCGTGCTTGCCAGAAGGCAAGCTAATCGTGCTTGCGGCTATCAACCCAGCCAGGGCCTTTATCCTGGGGATATTTGGATACCAGCTCGCAGAGGGTTTCTTTAGGTGATTAGGCAGGACACACACCAGGAACCAATTCAACTTGATTGTCCAACGGTTATAGGTATGAACCAGGCAAGAATACCCAAAAAGGAGAAACGTTCACCATAGTGTAAACCAGAAATACAAGGGATTTATTAAGGTTTAAAGGTTGCACTTACATATGGAGCATAAAAAAGTAGCATCAATATAAAATGATGGCCGGTTAACGGGCACCCGTCCTTTTGGGACTCCCACACGATGACGTCAGCACGCCACTCCTCCCCAAGCACATTTGTTACAAGCTGATGTCGTCCAGGGGCACGGGTAACGCACTGACTCATCGCGCTATATGGTGCACAGGAAGAACCATGCCTCGTTCTGAGTCTCAGGTGGTGGATCACTATCCTCCATAACAGAGTCTGGAATACTAACCCATACAACACCCTATCATTCATTATAAAAGAGAAAGGCTTACTAATTATAGACCATTAAAAAAAAAAAAAAAATCTGTCAGGATAATTTTAAACCTACGAATCTTGCCCAACTCGTATTAAGGGGATGAAAAACCATCCCCATTTAATCCTTAACTGTCAATTCTCCAATTAAACCTTATTTAGTGTTTTTTTTGGCAGTTATATAACAGAATAACATGCTCTTAGACAGTATCATTATTTAATCATTAAAAAAAAGGTTCTAACCAAAAAAGACACAAAAATATTTCATTGAGGTAAGTTAATCAAAAATCTTCATTTAGACTCCAAACTCAGAGTATTAACCAGGGCTTGGACCTAGAGGCGGAAGAACTAGACTGAACACTGAACCCTAGTGTGTAGAAAATAAACTTGAAAAATAATTTGTGAAAATTTGGAATGAGTTCCTAACAACCTTTCCATATTCAACAATATTAGATATATTTAACCTACTGACTAAAAAACATATAACCACCTAATCACTAATAATATTAGGAGCCAATGCTTAGAAAATAAAAATAGGAATAAAAATAAATTTCCAAACCTCTAATATAGTTCGATTAGGCCAGGGAAAGACTAAAAAAAACACTTGCGACTTGTGGACCACGCCAACATCTCTCATATGGTATATACCAGGTCTTTAATATTGGGAGTCAGCTCCAACACCGCCTATCAGGAAGCAGGATAGGGGTAAAATTGTCCTCATTATCCTTCTAATAGACACCGCCACCCACAACTCGCATCGAGTTCACAAAACTATAAATCGCCCTACGAATTGTCAATAAAGGCATTTAAATCTACATCCACATTCAACCCAAAAGGAACATAGCACGAAATCCTATGGATACACAACATTTCAGATCTGGATATTTCCCTCACCAGAGAGCTCCCCCTCTAGTGCGGGCAATATTTATCTATTCCCAAAAAAATTGTTCCCAAGGGGTCCCTATTATGGACCATCAGGTAATGTTAAGAAACAGAATGCTTCAAAAAAACCCTTTTTGATGTTGGTAATGTGTTTGTTCAATCTAACCTGGATGGGGCACTTAGTGCTGTCCACATATTGGAGCCCACATGGGCACTGGAGTAGGTACACAACCCCCTCTGTTGAACATGTAATGAAATGCTTTATCTCGAATTCCATAGAAGTGCTGAGAGAAGTAAACCGTTGAGATCTTTTATGTGTGCATCCATTTAGGGAGCACACCCAGCATCTCCTACAACCTGTAAGTTTTTGGAAAAAGCCTTTCTGTGTTGAAGGGGGGGGGCGGGGTTGAAGATGTTAGGAGCCACTCTCTCTCTTAGGAATGGAGCCCCCCATAAATAACTTGGGGCTTATCAGGCAGAACGGTGTTTAATATCCGATCTTCCTCAAAATGTCCAATGCCTTCTCATCATTTTCTTTACATTCATGTGTTGTACAGAATAGGTTGTGATGAAGGGAGCAACTGAGGTAGACATTCTCCCCTCCTGTGGGGGTTTCTCCCTGAGTAGCTCTTTCCTATCCATAATTGCAACTTCATCAAAGGTGTTTTTTAAGGAGTCACTAGAATAGCCCTTCTCCACAAACCTCCTGTTAAAGCGGGGGTCCACCCACACCGCCAAAAAAAAAAATATTAAAAGCCAGCAGCTACAAATACTGCAGCTGCTGACTTTTAATACATGGCCACTTACCTGTCCCAGGGTCCAGCGATGTTGGCAGGCGACGCCGAGAACCCGCTCGGTTCTCGGCAGCTGCCGCCGCCATCCTAGGTGAGGGAATCAGGAAGTGAAGCGTTGCGGCTTCACTTCCCGGTTCCCTACTGCGCATGCGCGAGTCGCGCTGTGCGTCCCAAGTGGTCCCCGCTCTCTCCTGGGAGCTGTGTGTTTCCCAGGAGACAGCGCAGTGGGGACGGGAAGAGGCGTAGACTCCCATGGGAGTCTATGCCGGAAGTGGGTGCAAATACCAGGTATCTGCACCCCCCTCCCCCCTGAAAGGTGCCAAATGTGACACCGGAGGGGGGGAGGGTTCCGAAAAGCGGAAGTTCCATTTTTGTGTGGAACTCCGCTTTAAGTATATCAGCCTGCACTGAAAATTCTTCCATGTTTGTACAGTTTCGAGCCGCATATATTGGCTCTTGGGGACTGATCTGAGCCACTGGGCCATAGCGAAAACTATCGACAGGAATATAAGAATTCCTGTCGGTTTTCAACAAGGTGGAGGTGGTGAATTCATCTACCCCCACTGAGATCTTAAGGTCCAAGAAATGAATCTCAGTTTGGCTAGCCTAGTGGTTCAGAACAATACCCCTGTTTTTATTGTTCAAGTATCCCACGAAGCGATCCAAATTAGATAGACTGCCATCCCATAGGAGGATGTCCTCTATAGTTCTTGCCCACAATACCACCTGAGACATCCTCCTCCCACAGGGCCATAAAAAAGGTTGGCCAAACTGCGGTCATATTTGGCCCCCATAGTAAATCCCCCTATTCTGAAGGAAGAAGTGATTGTCAAACCAGAAGTAATTATGTGAGGCTGCATATTCCAGCAACTCTACTAGCATTTCTATGGAATTTGAGATAAAGCCTTTCATTACATGTTCAACGGAGGGGGTTGTGTACCTACTCCAGTGCCAGTGTTGGCTTCAATATGTGAGCAGGACTAAGCGCCCCATCCAGGTTAGATTGAACAAACACTTTACCAACATCAGAAAATGTTTTTTGAAGCATTACCCGATGGTCTATAATAGGGACCCCTTTGGAACTTTTTTTTTTTTTTTTTTGGGAATAGATAATATCGCCCACACTGGAGGGGGAGCTCTCTGGTGAGGGAAATATCCAGATTTGAAATGTTGTGGATCCATAGGATTAAGTGCTATGTTCCTTTTGGGTTGAATGTGAATGTATATTTAAATGCCTTTATTGTTAATTCTTAAGATGATTTATAGTTTTGTGAACTCTATGCGAGTCGTGGGTGGCGGCGTCTATTAGGGTGATAATGAGGACAATTTTACCTCCTAGCCTATCCTTCTTCCTGATAGGTGAACCCAGGAAGGATAGTTCTTGTAGGAACAACTACATTGGGGCACTAGATCACCAACACTTTTTAAAGTTCTGTGCTTTTTTTATGGGAATGAGTCTGTTGGCGCTGACTTCCAATATTAAAGACCTGGTATGTGCCATATGAGAGATGTTGGCGTGGTCCACAAGTCGCAAGTGTCTTTTGTAGTCTTTCCCTGTCCTAATCTAACTATATTAGGGGCTTTGGATATTTATTTTTATTTTATTTTCTAAGCATTGGCTCCTAATATTAATAGTGAATAGGTGGTTATATGTTTTTAAGTCAGTAGGTTTAATATATCTAATATTATTGAATATGGAAAGGTTGTTAGGAACCCATTCCAAATTTTCACAAATTATTTTTCAAGTTTATTTTCTACACACTAGGGGTCAGTGTTGAGTCTAGTTCTTCCGCCCCTAGGTCCAAGCCCTGGTTAATACTTTTGGAGTTTGGAGTCTGAATGAAGATTTTTGATTTAACTTGCCTCAATGCAATATTTGTGTGCCTTTTTTGGTTAGAACCTTTTTTTTTTTTTTTGATTAAAAAATGATACTGTCTAAGAGCATGACATTCTGTTTATATAACTGCCAAAAAAACACTAAATAAGGTTTAATTGGAGAATTGACCGTTAAGGATTAAATAAGGATGGTTTTTCATCCCCTTAATATGAGTTGGGCAGGATTCGTGGGTTTAAAATTATCCTGAAAGATATTTTTTAATGGTCTATATTTAGTAAGCCTTTCTCTTTTATAATGAATGATAGGTTGGTGTATGGGTTAGTTTGCCAGACTCTGTTATGGAGGATAGTGATCTGCTGCCTGAGACTCAGAACGAGGCGTGGTTCTTCCTGTGCACCATATATCGCGATGAGTCAGTGCGTCACCCATGCCCTGGGCAAACAGCTTGTGACGAAACACGCGTCGGGAGGAGTGGCGTGCTGACGTCATTGTGTGGCGGTTTCGTCAGGATGGGTGTTCGTTAGTCGGCCGGCTTTTTATTTTGATGCTGCTTTTTTTTATGCTCCATATGTAAGTGCAACCTTTAAACCTTAATAAATTCTATGTGTTTCTGATTTACACTATGGTGAGCTTTGCTAATTTTTGGGTATACTTGCCTGGTTCATACCTATAACCGTTGGACAATCGAGTTGCCTTGGTTCCTGGTGCGTGTCCTGCCTAATCACCTAAAGAAACCCTCTGCGAGCTGGTATCCCACTATCCCCAGGATAAAGGCCCTGGCTGGGTTGATAGCCACAAGCACGATTAGCTTGCCTTCCGGTAAGCACGCACTTTATGTGGTGGAGGTGCACACGTTTGTTGTGGTGTTTTGGGACTGTTTATCTGTTCAATCGATCCAGTTACTGGCACTTGTGTTAATGGGCTGTTTATGCACAATCTATATTTGAGTTCATATGCAGAGTGTGTTTATAGGTTTAAGTACCGTGTACATATTCATGCATTTATTTTTAGCATGGCTCCTTATTATTTTTGTTACTAGGGTGTGTATCTCACTTTGAGCTGCTGCTTTTTTCTTCCACTTTTTTTTGGTTTTGTTCATTTAGTCATTCAGCTTGGCATCTTTCTATAGTTATTTGCCTCTTTTTTAATATGTCTGTAAACTCCGATGTGCGCATGGACACGTAGGCTTACATAGAGGTACTTTTAAAGGCTGTCAAGGCCTGTAACAGCAGTGTTTTATTTATTTATTTTATTTTAAGCTCTGTATGCGTGTTGCCATTGCAAACTTCGGTGAGACCCAAGGTTTCAAAAAGTAGCCTGCTTGAGAGACTTAGTTAGGAACACCTTCGATGTGTTTTCCTTAATGGTGCCAAGATCCACTCTCATTGTGTAAAAAAAAAAAAAAAAAAAAAAAAAAAAAAAAAAAAAAAAAAAAAATTCATTGCCTCTCTTGTGAAATTTGAAGATTCATTTCTCCACAATGCATATAGCTACAGAGGTTATTAGGTCTTTAAAATGTTTTTACTTGTTTTAGAATATGTAAATATTTTACTGTGTATAGTCATGGCACAGTAGTTAAGTCATCATTTAAAAATATAAAAGATGGTCACCCTACAGGTTTAAGTCCTAATGTACTAGTATGCACTGCATGCTAGTATATTATGATAGACTTGCTTGCAGACGGAGCCCTCTGGTGCAGCACTGTCACCGCTTCCCTGGCGTTTCTTTCTTCACTCGCCGTTCCTTTCTTGGTTTCGTATCTTTGGCTGCTTGAATGGCCGGGCTGCAGTGACAACACTCCTGCGCATGCACATGGGCGTGACATTGCCGTGGCACACAGAGCAGGCCGTAAATGTGATTTGAGCTGCACATGTGCGGCTCAGATGATATTACCCGCTGACAGGCAGGGGGGACATTTTTGATAGAAGAGACCACTAGATCTGTTATAATTCCCTGCCTGTCAGCCGATTTTTAAATATAATGATTTTACTACCACTTTAAAGAGTCCTACTGGAAGTCTGCACAGCCACCACAACAAGATCTCCCATCCAAGCAACTTTTTTTTCTTCTGTACATGCAAAAAAAAAGCTTTATTAATTCCTATAGGGGCTGTTCATGATGTGTCTCGATGGTGGACAACCTCGCCAGAAGAATGAGGCTGCTCCACGTGATTGAGCCCTTGAATTGAAACACCTTTTTAGTTCACCACTCCATCATAAGTCATGAAATTCATTATGAATGGATTTGAGCTCCTACAATTCTACAGAATATAAAGCATAACTATACATTTTAATAACTTAATTGTAATCAATTCCCTCTTCCCTCCTATGCAAACTATCATAAATTAATAGGAGACCCAATCTACAAGATGAATTCTATGTCAGGTGGCATTCTAGTCTTCTTTCCAGCCAATTGGGTCTCAAATCTGCAGGGGTACAAATTCTCTATTAGTGCCTATAGAGAATAGACCACACATCGTTAATACAGTGAAACCATGCTGGCTAAAAAGACTGGAGAACCAATGAGAGTAGGCTGAGGCTCATGTACTGAGTCCATTGCTGAACTAAGTTAAAAGGAGGTGTAGAGGTCATCAGGAGTGGATCAGTTAGATTTATTTAAATGTATATTTGTCCTCTCAATATTTATGCCTTGTTGGCACACACAAGCTGAACAATGAAATTAGGCTACACAGGTAAAAAAAAATATCTGGTCATGTAAAAAGATGATCCCGATGATCTGTCTCACTATGCACAGCACTATTCAAATTAGAAATTCCATACATTAAAGTGGAACTAAACTCCCCATTGATATTCTTAGATAGTATCCAAGTTCTCAAAACTGTCTGTTTGTTTTTTGTTTTTTTTTTACAAATACTTTAATTACTTCTGCTGATGACACATACAGTGCCTTTGAAAAAGTATTCACACCCCTGGAAATTATCCACACTTTGTCCTTTTTACAACCAAAAATGTAAATGTATTTTATTGGGATTTTATGTGATGGACAAAGTGGCTCATAATTGTGAATTGAAGGAAAATTGATAAATGTTTTTTCAAAATTTTTTTTACAAATATCTGAAGAGTGGCGTGCATTTGTATTAAGCCCCCTTTACTCTGATACCCCCTAACTAAAATCTAGTGGAACCAATTGCCCTCAGAAGTCTCTTAATTAATCCACCTGTGTGTAATTTAATCTCAGTATAAATTGCAGCTGTTCTGTGAAGCCCTCAGAGGTTTGTTGGAGAACCTTAGTGAACACACCAGACAAGTCATATAATGTTTTGGAGAAGTTTAAAGCAGGGTTAGGTTATAAAAAAAAAAATAAATAAAAATATTCCAAGCTTTGAACATTTCACAGAGCACTGTTCAATCCATCAAAGACTCAAAGAGTATGGCACAACTGCAAACCTACCAAGACATGTCCGTCCACCTAAACTGACAGGCCAGTCAAGGAGAGCAATCTGAGAAGCAGCCAAGAGGCCCATGGTATCTCTGGAAGAGCTGCAGAGATCCACAGCTCAGGTGGGAGAATCTGTCCACAGGACAACTATTAACCGTGCACTCAACAAATCTGACCTTTATGGAAAAGTGGCAAGAAGAAAGGCATTGTTGAAAGAAAGCCATAAGAAGTCCTGTTTTGCAGTTTGTGAGAAGCCATGTGGGGGACACAGCAAACATGTGGAAGAAAGTGCTCTGGTCATATGAGACCAAAATTGAACTTTTTGGTTTAGGGAAAATACAGGGCAATCTTAGAAGAAAACCTGTTAGAGGCTGCAAAAGACTTGAGACTAGGGCGGAGGTTGACATTTTAGCTGCAACGACCCTAAACCTACAGCCAGTGCTACAATGTATTGGTTTGGATCAAAGAATATTCATGTGTTAGAATGTCCCAGCCAAAGTCCAGACCTAAATCCAATTGAGAATCTGTGGCAAGACTTGAATTGCTGTTCAGACGCTCTCCATCCAATCTGGCAGAGCTTGAGCTATTTTGCAAAGAAGAATGGGTAAAAATTTCACTCTCTAGATGTGCAAAGCTGGTAGAGACATCCCCAAAAAGACCTGCAGCTGTAATTGCAGCAAAAGGTGGTTCTACAAAGTATTGACTCGGGGGGGGGGGGGGGGGGCTGAATCCAAATGCACGCCACACTTTTCACATATTTGTAAAACATTTTGAAAACCATTTATCGCTTTTCTTTCACTTCACAATTATGTGCCACTTTGTGTTGGTCTATCACATAACATCCTAATAAAATTCATTTAGGTTTTTGGTTGCAACATGACAAAATGTGGAAAATTTCAAGGGGTATGAATACTTTTTCAAGTCACTGTACCTACACATGTCCGGTCTCTCCTGTATTCTTGGCATCCTAACCATGCCGGGATATGTAGAGTTCCCTGTGGGTATGATGCCAGGCCCTCTTTGGCATAGGTTCTCCATTCTCACAATGATCTTTCTGCTCACAGCTTTAGGATGGTGCGGATGGTCTTGTACACAGTAAACATCTACAGTAAATCTTCATGAATTGAGCATTTGTTAATGATTCTGTCATTTGCTGTGGGGTTCTGAGTTTATCAGCCTGTGGAATGCAGAGTTTTTAGTTCTGCTCTAATATTAGAACAGATGAGATAGTATAAGTGCATTAAAGGATTACTTATCAGAAATGTAGCTTTCACGAGAATCAGTAGGGAATATGTCAGCATTACCAAAATACATTTTATTTTTAGTAATAACTGATCCCAAGCCCTTCATGTGACCTAGGCGGACTATATCGTTGTCTCCAGCTGATGGGAGCATGGAGGGTGTTTCATGTCATTTGAGACTTCAGAGTGTAAAAGCCTTATTTAGAAGGATCCGTATCCTAGATTTACAATGGGTATGAAACATGCAATTCTAATGTTTCCTTGTGCAGAGAGGGGAATGCAGATGAGCATGCCGAAATCAGGGCCTGAGCTGGACTCTTTATGTGCCATTAACCCAATAGCAGCTACTACCTTGGCAATGTCTGCCATGACACCATTTCATTTTGCTGTGTAGCCTGTAGTTTAATGTTAGCTGCCATTTTAAGTTTACTAAAGCTGTATTCATTTCCAAAAGCTTTGGATAGTGTGGGAAAGGGTTAAACCCTCTGTCAGGTTTTTTTTTTTTTTTTGCTTTCTGGGTCTCATTCATTTTGCCTTCATTTTTGGTGACAGCTGTCACCAGAACAGAAGGTGAGGAGAAATCTCATAAAGAGGAACTGCAGTCTTCTCACATAATTTGTAATAAAAACATCTTTACCATTCTGAAGCTTCCCTCCAACCACTTTGCATATTATTTTATATCTACTGTGATTCTGTACTTGCCGATGAGTTTAGTTCCATGATTATGATTTACTGCTATTCAGGGGCTCTGGGCTTCAGCAAAATGGCATCTTCCAGCAAGAAGAAACCGGAACTAAGCTGGAGGCAATTTTACAGCACACACTAATTTTGGGAGCATATGTGGAATGCATGTTCCTTGCTAAAGAGTATTATTTTTTTATTAAAATGATTGTAAAGGTGTTTTTTTTTTTTTATTTAACAAACCTGTTATGCTTACCTGCTCTATGCAAGGGTTTTACACAGCGCAGTCCCGATCCTCCTCTTCTGGAGTGTTCTATCGGCGTTCCTGGCTCCTCCTCCTTCATTTGGTGCCCCCACAGAGACCCACATTCCCTGGGGGCACATGTGCGGGCGCGCTTGCGAGTCCCGCTGCTGCGTTCATTGACACAGACAGCAGGACTCAGCCCCGGCCCCTGTGTCACTGGATTTGATTGACAGCAGTGGGAACCAATGGATCTCACTGCTATCAATCTATCCAATGAGGACAGAGACAGCAGCTCCTTACCGGCGTTGGAACGATCGAGTTTAGGTAAGAAAAAGGGGGGCCCTGGGGGGCAGCTGCAGCACAGAAGGTTTTTCACCTTAATGCATAGAATGCATCATTCGGTCAAGTACTCACTGATTACCTTTGAGCTGCGATTTGAGCCCATATAAATTAAATGGGCTTAAATCGCACTGCAAAGTATTACATGCGATTTGAACAGGAATGGGGTATGCAGTTTCCTGCACTACTATCACTAGTCACAATGACAAGCCTGGGTTCACACTGGAGTGGTGGGGGAATCCGATTGTGACCTAGACAGGAATCGCACCACATTCCTATTCAATTCACATGCGATTCTTTGCAGTGCGATTTGAGAGTATTCATTTTGTATGGGCTCAAATTGCACTCGGAGCATTTGCACGAGTATTTGGGCAAATGCTCAGTATCCGCAATGAGCATCGGTACAACCCTAGATCTAAACATTTCATGTTTTCATTTCAACATGTTTTTTTTTCTATTTTTTTTTTTGTGTTCCAGTTGGAGATTTCTCCTCGCTTGTTCCGATCACAAAAGAGGAAGTAGATTGTAATTTCATGCATGCAGTCACAGGCAACAGTAAGGCTGCTTTCACACTGAAAGCGCCGGCCGTTAGCGCTAAAAGCGCTGCTCCTTTTAGTGGTGCTTTAGCGCTGTTTAAGCGGCGCTTTTCGGCCGCTAGTGGGGCGCTTTTAAACCAATTCATTCCAGTGGGCAGGGAGTTTTGGGAGCGCTAAATACAGCGCTCCCAACCCGCCTCAAAGATGCTGCTTGCAGGACTTTTTTCGGAACGTCCTACAAGCGCACCGCCCCAGTGTGAAAAGACACTGGAATGAGTGGGAGGCGGTTTATAGGCGCTTAGCTTGGCTAAAACGCCTGAGAACTGCCCCGGTGCGAGTCTAAAAGCCTGACGGAGAATCTAACTTTTCCCTCATTCTATTGAACACATCCACGAGTTTTGGCTAGAGCTCAAATTTAAAAAGAGTTTATGGGGTGAGTGGGCTGTAAATGAGATGTTTGTATGAAGAGGTTGCTTCCTGCTTTGTCAGGACTAATATCGTCAGTTCTCTTTAAACTCCTATTTTATGGGCATCTGAGAATGTGATTAAATGCATGTTTATATTTTAGGGGGTTTCCATCTCTAACCTGTTCTATGGAAAACCCCTGCATTTAGTGAGCTGTATTCATACCCCAATGATAGAACAGATCGTGACAAGCCTGTGGACATCTTCTAGGCTTCTGCCGTGCTTGGATCTACATGGCTTTTCCAGTGTGATCCATCTGGCCTCCAAAATCCATCATTGGTGCAGGTCAGCTTTAATCATTGCACACAAATCAGAAGAGCTGTGAGCAAATAGTAGCTTCAAAGCTGCTAACAAATTCATTTTGAAAAGTTGATTGGCAGGGGTACAACTGGCTTTACCACTAGTGTTCATGGTATCTGGCAGGGGGGTATGTGGTTCCACTTCATATGCTAAAAGGGGAAAAAAGCTTGTTAAATCCTGTATGTTTAGTGAATTGTAATGTTGCTCACTCATCGCCTTCACTTTGCAAGAAACAAACCAGTTTTCTAAATCTGTAGTTAGAACCTGGGAAGGGGCCATGTGCTGCCAGGCTGTGTCAACAAGGGTTTAACATGCTGGCAAGGAAATTACCATTGTCATAAAATCTGTGTCTAATAGAACGGGAATGCGACACTAAATAAAACGCTTGGAAAAAAAAAATGATTGCGGTGATTGAAAACGGTGACTGCTACTTGGACTTATTTATTTTTTTCACTAGAAAAATCTACAGTTGTGTACAAACATAAACATTTAAAGGGATGCAGACATTGACATCATGAGCATTGGTAATATCGTTGGTAGCCAAGCATAGAAATGGGCAGTTTGGTCCAGCTGGCATAGGGTAATCGTTTAATGAATGTGAATACTTTTTGGGAACTGACTGTGGCATTTTTGTAAAGGCTCATAGAGGGCAGAACAGCATCAGAGCTGCCATACTTCCATTTTAGAGAGAAGAGATTCTGGCCTCTAGTGCAAAGACCTTGCCAAGGTGCTATTGTTTTACATGGGCAGTAGGAAATCTGTGTAAAAACAATATGAAGAACATCAATGGCTCAACATAGTAATATGTGCTATATACATACTGGAAATAAATACAGTATCTCACAAAAGTGAGTACACCCCTCACATTTTGTAAATATTTTATTATATCTTTTCATGTGACAACACTGAAGAAATTACACTTTGCTATATTTTATTTTATTTATTTTATTTCAGGTACTTATATAGCGCCGTCAATTTACGCAGCGCTTTACATATACATTGTACATTCACATCAGTCCCTACCCTCAAGGAGCTTACAATCTAACGTCCCTAACTCACATTCATACATACTAGGGACAATTTAGACAGGATCCAATTAACCTACCAGCATGTCTTTGGAGTGTGGGAGGAAACCGGAGTACCCGGAGGAAACCCACGCAGGCACAGGGAGAACATGCAAACTCCAAGCAGGTAGTGTCGTGGTTGGGATTCGAACCAGTGACCCTTCTTACTGCTAGGCGAGAGTGCTACCCACTACACCACTGTGCCACCCAATATTGTAAAGTAGTGAGTGTACAGCTTGTATAACAGTGTAAATTTGCCGTCCCCTCAAAATAACTTCACACAGCCATTAATGTCTAAACCGCTGGCAACAAAAGTGAGTACACCCCTAAGTGAAGATGTCCAAATTGGGCCCAATTAGCCATTTTCCCTCCCCGGTGTTATGTGACTCGATAGTTTTACAGGGTCTCAGGTGTAAATGGGGACCAGGTCTGTTCAATTTGGTGTTATCGCTCACTCTCTCATACTGGTCACTTGAAGTTCAACATTTCACCTCATGGCAAAGAACTCTCTGAGGATCTGAAAAAAAGAATTGTTGCTCTACATAAAGATGGCCTAGGCTA
Source organism: Aquarana catesbeiana (assembly GCF_042186555.1). NCBI lineage: Eukaryota > Metazoa > Chordata > Amphibia > Anura > Ranidae > Aquarana > Aquarana catesbeiana. Next base: position 109,034,185 of record NC_133324.1, on the reverse strand, counting down.
TAAGAAGATTGCCAAGACCCTGAAACTGAACTGCAGCATGGTGGCCAAGACCATACAGCGGTTTAACAGGACAGGTTCCACTCAGAACAGGCTTTGCCATGGTCGACCAAAGAGGTTGAGTGCACATGCTCAGCGTCATATCCAGAGGTTGTCTTTGGGAAATACATATGAGTGCTGCCAGCATTGCTGCAGAGGTTGAAGGGTGGGGGGGGTCAGTATGTCAGTGCTCAGACCATTTGCCGCAAACTGCATTAAATTGGTCTGCATGGCTGTCGTCCCAGTAGGAAGCCTCTTCTAAAGATGTTGCACAAAGCCCGCAAACAGTTTGCTGAAGACAAGCAGACTAAGGACATGCATTACTGGAACCATGTTCTGTGGTCTGATGAGACCAAGATAAACTTATTTGGTTCACATGGTGTCAAGTGTGTGTGGCGGCAACCAGGTGAGGAGTACAAAGACAAGTGTCTTGCTTACAGTCAAGCATGGTGGTGAGAGTGTCATGGTCTGGGGCTGCATGAGTGCTTCCGGCACTGGGGAGCTACAGTTCATTGAGGGGACCATGAATGCCAACATATACTGTGACATACTGAAGCAGAGCATGATCCCCTCCTATTGGAAACTGGGCCACAGGGCAATATTCCAACAGAAAGACCCCAAACACACCTCCAAGATGACCACTGGCTTGCTAAAGAAGCTGAGGGTAAAGGTGGTGATGGACTGGCCAAGCATGTCTACAGACTGAAACCCTATTGAACATCTGTGGGGCATCCTCAAACGTAAGGTGGAGGAGCACAAGGTCTCTAACATCCACCAGCTCCATGATGTAGTCATGGAGGAGTGGAAGAGGACTCCAGTGGCAACTTGTGAAGCTCTGGTGAACTCCATGCCCATGAGGGTTAAGGCAGTGCTGGAAAACAATGGTGGCCACACAAAATATTGACACTTTGGGCCCAATTTGGACATTTTCACTTAGGGGTGTACTCGCTTTTGTTGCCAGCGATTTAGACATTAATGGCTGTGTGTTGAGTTATTTTGAGGGGACAGCAAATTTACACTGTTATAAAATATTTACAAAAATGTGAGGGTGTACTAAGTTTTGTGAGATACTGTAAGTAGTTCTAATGCCAACCAGCACAGGATGTTATGAGAAATCTTTTCTAAATGGACAGTTGAACCACCCACAGAGCAAGGAAGGGTTAGAACTAGGGCTGATATTGTCCAGGAATGTCACAGGAATTCAGGTAAAATCTTGCCAATGGGGTTACAGCCAGGAATAAAGAGAAATAGTTTTTACCTCTTCCCTATTCTATTCAAAACTAGAAAATTACATTTGTGTAGACTAAGCTGGCCAAACACAGAGCAAATTCTGTCTGGTTCATCAGGAAATTTGTGCTGTTTCCTTCAGAAAATTGAAGCTGGATGGAAATTTGACAGCCAAAAGCCCCATCCAATCAGTTCAGGTACTTTGGGCACAGGTGCGAGCTGTCAAAATACAATCAGCCAGCAGAACATATATTCCTACATTCATGCAGTTTAGTGTGATCTATTGATCAGTCATCAACATTTGTAAAAACACTATACATTGTCATGACAATCGCTGCTCCCTAACTCCTCATTTTTACTTAAATGCTGTATATTATAATCAGGTTGTATCCATGACACGTCGCCGGGTCTATTCAAACAAGGTGCGGTGGGACTGTGTTGGGTAGCTATTCCAGTGTACCCTCACTGCCTTGTCCCTGGAGTGGCCGGTTCACAATACCACGTTGCAGTGGTGTGCAGTCGGTGTGCGCTTAAAAAAAAAAAAAAAAAATGAATGGTGCACCGGAGAGTGCAAAATCTAGTGCAGCTGTGCAAGGTAACCAATGAGCTTGTTCAATGAAGCTTTGACAAAAGAACCTGGAAGGTGATTGGTTTCTATGCAGAGCTGCACCAGATTTTGCACTCTCCAGTTTTAGTAAATCAACCCATGTGACAGGCCTGACCTGCCTGAGCTACATTATACACTGAGCTACATTATACACTGACCTACATAACCTACATTATACACTGACCTACATAACCTACATTATACACTGACCTACATAACCTACATTATACACTGACCTACATAACCTACATTATACACTGACCTACATAACCTACATTATACACTGACCTACATACACTGACAGTGACCAGCCTGACCTACATACATCAACAGTGACCAGTGACCTGCCTGACCTACATACACTGACAGTGACCTGCCTGACCTACATACAATGACAGTGACCTGCCTGACCTACATACACTGACAGTGACCTGCCTGACCTACATACACTGACAGTGACCAGCCTGACCTACATACACTGACAGTGACCAGCCTGACCTACATACACTGGCAGTGACCAGCCTGACCTACATACACTGACAGTGACCTGCCTGACCTACATACACTGACAGTGACCTGCCTGACCTACATACACTGACAGTGACCTGCCTGACCTACATACACTGACAGTGACCTGCCTGACCTACATACACTGACAGTGACCTGCCTGACCTACATACACTGACAGTGACCTGCCTGACCTACATACACTGACAGTGACCTGCCTGACCTACATACACTGACAGTGACCAGCCTGACCTACATACACTGACGGTGACCAGCCTGACCTACATACACTGACGGTGACCAGCCTGACCTACATACACTGACGGTGACCAGCCTGACCTACATACACTGACGGTGACCAGCCTGACCTACATACACTGACGGTGACCAGCCTGACCTACATACACTGACGGTGACCAGCCTGACCTACATACACTGACGGTGACCTGCCTGACCTACATACACTGACGGTGACCAGCCTGACCTACATACACTAACAGTGACCAGTGAGCTGCCTGACCTACATACACTAACAGTGACCAGTGACCTGCCTGACCTACACACACTGTGTCTGACCTACCTCAGCTCAGCTGTGGTGTGTGTGGTCACAGCAGTCAGTCAGTCACTCGTCACCATCAGAGAGGAGCCGAGCCGAGGAGGAGAGGAGAGTCAGCCGCCCGAGCGGGGATGTAGCTTTCCCGCCTTCTGGAGCCTGCAGGCTAAGATGGACGTCACGTCACACGTCCCGCGGTCCTGACATTGGCGCTGCAGGCTCCAGAAGGCGGGACCTTCGGCACTCGGCTGCTATGGCACCCGGCCACTTTCGGCCGCTATGGCAGTCGGCTTCTTTCGGCCGCACTCACGACCAGATCAGTCCCAGCAGCCGGAGCTCGGGGCTAACAACGGAATTCAGCATTCCATAGACTCTGGGCTTTTGGGGGTCACATTCGGGGCTTCAGCTCCCCCTAGCCACCCCCTCCCGACGCCCCTGCCATGTGACATCTCAATAAAGTTCATTAAAAAAAAGCAGTGAGATGTGCTGAAATCGGCAGTGCATGCACTGTCCATGTGAATGGACGGGAGGGCAGAGAGGAGAGCTGCAGATGAAGGAGGCACGTAAAAACTGACCACGGTGTCAGGGCTCAACAGCACTGATTAACAGTGGTCATTTTACAGGGGGGAGGGCAAAACCAGGCAGGATCAATCAGGTATTTCAGGTGATAGAAGGGGCCAAATTAAACAGCACAAGCACTATCCTGTATAACATGCTTTAAAGGAACAGGATACCATTTTTTTTTTTAAATTAGGGTAACAAATGCTTTAAACCTGTTGCTTTGCCCTGGTGTCTTGTGTGTGTGGACAGTTTTTTAACTTTAAAACTGAAACATATAGTCGTCTTAGTAGCAGAAAAATCTGGCCAAAAACCGTTCTCTTCTGTGAGATTCCTCATCATCTCTCAGACTCATGCAGAGAAAAGAATAGTCTTGCCAGCAGTTCTGACAGAAGAAAGACTTGAAGGAATCTTTCCCAGCACTAAAAGTCAAAGGATAATTCCAGCCCGGGAAGGTTGTCAAGAAGCGGATGGAAATATGCATCTCCACAGAATGTTCTGCCTAAAGAAAAGCAATCTCGGGGGGCCAGGCATTCTCGAGGGCTTGGAAAGTTTCTACTTTTGTTAAAGGGTTTCTAAAACCTAGATTACAAAATGCCAATTGCCTGGCTGCTATGGTGAGTCACTTGCGTCGGTACTTTGAGGCTGCCCAAGTTAAAGTATGCAGATAGGGATTTTTTAATTTTTTTTCCAAATGCTTTCCTGTTCTGAGACATCGGTATTGGTATCGATATCCATGGTCGGCAATGATTTTCTCCTGTTATTCTCTAATGACAGAATCCCTTCCGTTACTTAAAATAAACCTATTTGCTTGCCTAGTGTTTATGTGAATGAGGCATTCCACCATAATATGATTGGTTCCAAGTGCCTGTGCACTGCTTTTATAGGGCCCATGTGCTTAGCAGTGGTAAAATAGGACAAATCCTAAATTCAGGGAAGTAATTTGTTGTACACACAGTCCTGGGTCTACTTCTTGTGTGTGGCTATATTCTTTGGAAGCAGAAGTTGGGTGCCACAAAATCTTAGGCTGTAGCCAAAAGGAAAACCAATTCTGCTTTTTTGTGTGTTCTGGTCATGACTTTGTCATCGCAATGCAATTTATATCCTACAGTCCAGTCATTGCTTCCCCATCCCTCATTGTGCCACCACTTCTCTGCCTTTTAGCCAAGATCGGTGTCCCTTCTCATCAGTGTTCAGTAGGGGTGCTCCACCATTTATTCTAGGTGTGGAAGATTCCAAGGGGCCCAGCATCTCCTGGTTTTAACAGTGCTGCCTGGTCTGGCCAGGGGCCATGAAGGCAAAGAGCCCAAGATATGGCACCCTGAGGGTGCTTTGAGTATCGCTATGTGCGTTGGACCCCACTGTTGGAAACGGCACTCAGTCACAGTACCACAGCCTTTTCTGTACAATGCCTTATGGACTAGTCCTTTCGGCCAAGACTTTATTTTTATTTTTTTCTCGTGTGTCACTTTCCTTTTTGTGTGTCACTCAGGATTGTAGGGTGTGGGTCGTCGGGCCTGTCTAGAGGGAGGATATGTTGCCATTAGGTTCCTTCCTCCCCCATTATGGGGGGGTCTCTCCTCGGGAGAGCCTCCCACCCAGTATTAATTGATCGACTTTGGCTCATCTTGAGGAGTAGGGGCTACCTGGCCTTTTGGCTAGGTAGACCTGAATGTGCATTACCCCTGTCAGAAGTCTTGCGCAGGGAGAGGCCCTTCCTTTTTGGGAGGGGGCCAAATGACACACCCTTGTGCACTTTTTTTTTTTTTTTTTTTTTTGTGTGTATGTTCACATGCACTTTTTTGGTTCACTTTGGTGTTTTGTTTTTGTTGTGCATTGCACCACCATCTCGAGGGAAAGAAAAAAGTACACGTCTGCTGGGAAGCCATCTGTAAACTTCAGCACAGGCACTGAGACCGTTTACTGTTTGAAAAAAGAAAATCGCTGAGTGAGCATAATTTGATATTCTGTAAGTTTACTGGAGTTCTTTGGCCTTTCAGACTTGTTATTTTGTTTTTGTTTTTTTCTCCTTGATTTATTCAGCACAAGAAAGGAAGAGATAAAACAAGTCTGTGCACAATTTATTTTCCCAACATTGGATTTGTGATCTGATAGTTGTTTCAGTTTTCTCTGGGTAGCGTAAAAGAAATACCAGTTAGTGCCGGTTCACACTGATGCGAGTTCATGGCGAGTTTGATGCGTCAAAAACATTCTAAATTCGCAAGTCATCCCTAAAGTCATTGTTTTCTATGACCGTCGTTCACAAACATGCGTTGCGATTCCTCTATGAATGCGATGCGATTAAAAAAAGGGTCTTGTGCGAGTTTACAGCGTTGCGTTGCGAATTTAGCCTCCATAGACATCAATGTAAATCGTTCTGGAATCGCATTGTTGGTTCAGATATGTGCAAATTCCACCACACTACTCTCCACAAAAACCAGGAAATACACAGGAAGTTAACACCCTTTTTTTTTTTTCCATTATGATTCCATTGGCTAGAGCATCAATCGCAGCTATGACCAACTCCTGAAATTCGCGGTAAAATCGCATTAAATTCGCGGTAAAATCGCACCTCACACAGGACAAAAAAACGGAACAAATTCGCAGCATAGCAGTGTGAACCGGCACTTAAGGTACCTTTTGGATGATAGAACATTGCAACCATGTGCGTCTTCTTCCTTTTTTTTTTTTTAATTTTTTTTATTTTTTAGGTGGACCACTTGACGACCATTATCTGTGGATAGAAGCAAACTTCCCCGGCCAATAGCTCTCCAGGGATATCTGCTGTTTGTTTGGCTAAAAGAAGCAGCATTGAGTTATAGTCCTCTTATGTCTCTTGGTACTGTAATGCTCCATGCACGCTGGGCTTTAAAAAAAAAAAAAAAAAAAGTCTGTTTTCTCAGGAGTAAAAAACGCACATATAGAGCATTTTTTGTACAAAGTTTAGACGAGTTTAGGAGAATTTTACTTTTTTTTTTTTTTTTTTTTATGCCTCCAAGCTCCAATCAGAAACGTGAACCAGAAGTTTTTTTTTTTTTTCCTTTCTATGTTAAACTCAAAATATGCTTCTTAAAGCGGAGTTTTGCTGGAAAAAAAAATTAAAAGCCAGCAGCTACAAATACTGCAGCTGCTGACTTTTAATATATGGACACTTACCTGTCCAGGGAGCCCGCGGGGTCGGCAGCCGAAGCCGATTCGGCTTTCGGCTGCTGCCACCGCCATCCTCGGTAAGGGAATAAGGAAGTGTGGCCGTGCGGCTTCACTTCCTGGTTCCCTACTGCGCATGCGTGAGCCGCGCTGCGCGTCCTCACAGATCCCTGCTGTATTCTGTGTCTCACAGAATACAGCGGGGTAGGCGGCGGAAGTGACGTAGGTCACCGCAAGCGCCGCGGTGATCTATTCCAGGAAGTGGGAGCAAATACCTGTATTAGACAGGTATCTGCTCCCTCCTCCCCCCTGAAAGGTGCCAAATGTGACTCCGGAGAGGGGGAGGAATCCAAAAAGTGGAAGTTCCATTTTTGGGTGGAACTCCACTTTAACGTCTTAATGTGCATGGACGCATAGGATAACATTAAGCTGCTTCTACAGGCAGAACACAAAACTCCTGTAGAAGCAGTGTTTTTTTTTTTTTTTTTTTTTTTAAGCCAGTGTACAGTTATTTCTTTAACTTTGCCTAGGAAGTGATGAGATAACAATCAGAATACAACTCCCTCAATATGCCAACATTGGGAAATAATTGGTGCACAAAGGAAATAGGTTTGATCTTTTCCTTCCTTGCATAGAATAAGTTAAGCGCAGAGCCAAAGAACAAATTTGAAAGTCAAAGGAGAAGACCAGTATGCACACATAACGATTTATATTCAGTTGAGCTGCAGTCAAGCAGCTAAATACATGGTTGAAATACATATGGGAATTGTTTTGTCGGCATCATCCAGTCTTGTGATCCAGACACACCTTCTGGATAGTGCAGACAATTCCTTCTTGCAGACCACACTGCAGTTCATCAGAGCAGCCTGGTCCAGGACCCCTCCGGTCTGATGGTCCCAGGGCTCACTCCTTCTGTGTTAGCTGGTAGACTGAAGCAGGAGATAGGAGCACGGGCTTTTGTACATGGCTTGAAAAAAGGCACAATTCCATCAATAGTTCCAACCAATAGAAATAACATAGATAAATAGAAAACCTCCGTATACAGAATCCTATACCTGCTGCTCATCCAGAGGAAGGCAAAACCCGAAAGCTTGATTCAAATTAGCTCCAGAAGGGGGGAAAAAATCCTTCCTTATCCGCCGAAGGCCATTGGATATTCCCTGGATCAACTTTCCCTGGTGTTCTTACCTTTTAACATTAGTATCCAGTTTATATTTTGTGCATTTCAGAATGTTTTTAAAAGGCGTTGGATTCAATCTACTGAGCTGGCCAGAACAATTTCAGTCCAGGCAAAAGCTAACTGACTCTAAACCTGCTCTCTGCCACATTCTAAACCTAATCTATCGAACCCTGTAAAGCAAAAATCTCTGTACTTGCCGGTTCTGCAGCCGATCTGGTGTGGTTTCCAGCGGCGGAAGCTGTGTGCAGAGGAGGACCGACAACGGCTGTGAAATGGCTGGGAAGTGACGTCACCCATGGACTTTTATAATGGGGCTTTCATTGTCGATTGTCTGTCTCTCCTGCACCCACCTCGCCACTGAAGCCGCCGCTGATCGCTAATGCTGGGACCAGACCGGATCTGCTGCTGAATAGGTAAGTATAGTGATTCTTGCTTTACAATGCTTTAGAATGTGGCAGAGAGCAGGTTTAGCGTTAGTTTTGCCTGAACTTCTACTTTAAGTCTGCTAGTTTAATTTAAAAATAAATTCTAATGCCCCTGTATGGATACCCCGCTATTGGTTTGATTCCATAGATTCCCCTTATTGAGCATTACTATGGAAAAATGGGGTGGCATGTATTTAAAAAAAAAAAAAAATTCAATCCTAATATTTTATATTTATATCTGCCTACAGCTTTTATATAGTAGTGTTGCTACGTGAAGTTTACAAATTAGTTCAGGCATATATTTTTAGATTTCTGGTATTGTGAAGGATGGAGGAATAGCAATTAAACTGCATTGTGTGTAATTACTCATTTTATCTGGCATTGCATTTTGTTTTGCATGCAAGCCCAATACTTATTTTAAAGAGTGCATCCCGAAACAAAAAATACACTTCAGTGTTTTATATTACAAATTCATTCATTTTTAGAGTTCACATCCCTGGATTATCCTTCCCAGAGAACAGGCAATTGGCTGAGTTTTGCCTCTATTGTTTCCCTTAAGATAGCATTGGTGCCGGGGTGTCTAGCTTTTCTTCTAATTCTCCTGATGCTTCCGCAACACACATTATAGACCTATCTATAAAGAATAGTAGAATTTGTTGGTCTATGCAGCCTGCTCTGGGCGTGATGACATCAGGAACAGTCCACTATTCAAGGCCGCTGGAGCGCGGGGGTTCCGGACCATTCTTGTGCTGGGAGGATCAGAGAATCTCATCACCCCCCAAGAATAAAACAAGCATTTACCAATGCACTACGGGCACATCTCCACTGCATGAGAAATTCAGCTTTAAAGAAGGGGGAGAGGGAGGAGCAGGGGAGTGCCTTACCATCCTAGGCCACAGGGCTGTGTGTTTCTATTAATGCACACAGTGTAGGGAGACACAAATCTAGTTGCTGCAAGCAAGGGTGACTCCATAGGATGCTGCAAGAGAAAGGAGCCACCCTACTGGCCAGTTCACACCACATGCAGTCCAGTGCATTTTTTTCTGCATCAAAAACGCATAAAAAGTAGTTTATATGGTTTTCAATGGCATAGTTCACACCAGTGCTTGCAGCTCCAGTGCGTTCCAGTTCCAGAAAAAAAGTAGAACATGCTGCATTTCTCCTGCACAAGACTGTGCCGTAACGCTGTAAAAAGCATCAAAAACACACGGGAATATTCGCACCAAAAACGCACTGGAATGCAACAAAAATGCGCATGCAGGAAAGCACCTGGAATGCATCTGGACTGCATTTCTATGGTGTGAAGTGGCCCTTAACCCCCCTGGCGGTATTCCCGAGTCTGGTTCGGGGTGGATTTTCAATACCAAAAGCGGTATCCCCGGGCCAGACTCAGGATCACATCGCAGGATCCTTGTAGAGGTTACTTACCTTGTCCCCAGGATCCTGTGATGTCTCCCGCTGTGATCTGCGAGCCACCGTGTCTCGCTCGATTCACAGTACCGAGCTCCGTTCCCTGCGAGCGTTGCGACGCACGGGGACGGAGTTCGGCTCCAAATTCTAAAAGTAAAAAACACAGTATAGATAGTATACTGTGATCTTACAGATTACAGTACTGTATCAAATAATTACACATCCCCTTTTGTCCCTAATGGTCTGTCCAGTGCCCTGCATGCAGTTTTATATTAAAAAAAAACTGTTCTTTCTGCATGGAAACTGGAGATTGTCCATAGCAACCAAAACTGTCCCTTTTACATCAAAAGGGGTTTTAGACCAGCTAGAAAACAGCGATAATAAATTAGAATCATTTGCAGAATTGAGTGAGAGTGATTTGTGGGGAAATCAAACACTAAACGTTACGAAAGCGACAATTATGCAACTGAGCAAATTTCTGTTTTTGATTTGATTACATTATTGAATAATTTTTATTATTACTATTTGTTATAATTATTTATTATATTATAATTTTTGATTTCGTTTTTCAAACTTTATCATACCCGGGATGTCTACTAGACTCTGGTTTGGACAGATTTAAGTGAATTATTCCTAAGAATTACAGGCCTACAATATAAAATGCCAAATTTCTGTGCAAAATAATTGTACCGCTTTCAGCATCAAAAATCTGAAATAATCATAGCGCCAGGGAGGTTAAAGAGGAAACCTGGGTTGGCAATCATGGCACCAACATAAACTTGAACAAAGTGAAGGATTAAGCTGCATACTCAGTAAGTGATTACATCAGCTGCTGAAAGTGCTTACAAAAACAAGGGTTTAATATCACTTTAAGCACATGTAATGAAGTACAAAAATACATTTAAAATCGACCTTGGAATCATTTAGGGGCCTGATATATGTAGTGTACAGTTATTTTCAACAGCTGCAGCAATACTGCTAATTTCACCCTGAAGGAAGGAAGTATATAAGATTGTGAAAGGTTTAAGGGCCAGGAAATAACCTAACAATATTAGTTGGTTAAGTGATTACTTAAGCGGAGTTCCACTCGTTTGTAAGTTTATTAAAAGTCAGCAGCTACAAAAAGTGTAGCTGTTGACTTTTAATAAACAGACACTCACCCGTCCCACAGTCCAGCGATGCGGCTGCCCGAAGCCTCGCTCCTCTCCCCCTCCTCTCCGCGGCGCCGTCATTGCAAGTGTGGGCCCCCCGGCTGTGGCCGCTTGCGGCTTCACAGCCAGGTGCGCACTGTGCGAGTCGTGCTGCGCTCTCTTAGTGGCCAGGCAATCTTCTTGGACCTGTGACGTGTCCCAGAAGATTGCAGAGGGTGAGGAGTTGCCTAGGCGGCAAGGCGCCAGAAGAAGGAAGTGGGACAGGAAGTACCTGTCAAAACTAGGTACCCACCCCAAAAAAAAAAAATTCCATTTCAAATGTGGCATGTAAGGCGGGGGAGGGGGGTGTTTTAAAGCAGAACTTTTGGGTGGAACTCCGCTTTAAGTGATTATTTAACGTGTTATCACACATCACATACTATTTTATATAGTGCACTTCTGCAGTATTGTAATATTATTTTCCATCGTTAGGCAATGTATCTCTGTATTTATTGAACCTTTGAAGGCTTATTTTGTTTATTCTATAGAATATACAGTGTTTGGGTGCAATCAGTGCAGGTGGTGTAGTTGCATGTGCTTCTGCTACAATAGCGATCCAGTGTCCCTCAACTGACTTGTGGTAAATGTATTCAGACATATTGCAAATGATCTTCTTGAATGTACGGCAGGGTGTGTGGTTAACCCGTGTCTTTCTTCTTCCTGCAGATCATTTTAGGAGAGGCATTGTCGGTATATTTTAATCGGGTGCAGTCTAATGGCTTTATCAGGAATCAGTATGTAGCAACCCTTTACAAAGCCATCGGGACTTTCATCTTCGGAGCCGCAGCCAGCCAGTCACTGACGGATATCGCCAAGTTCACTATCGGTCGCCTCAGGCCTCATTTTCTGGATGTTTGCAAACCCAACTGGTCCAAGATCAACTGCAGTGCTGGCTACATTGTGAACTTTGTGTGTGAAGGGGATCCTGTGAAGTCCAGTGAGGCCCGGTGAGTGATTGCATATTGTGTATTGTAGCCGACATAGGGCCTTTGTCACCGCCCTTTTGTTGGTGTCAGGTGGATTTATCATTCCCATAAAAAACCTGATTGAAGCAGTTAAAATCCAGGTCAACTGCAGGCACCTGTCCATAAATTCTGAAGCATCTCAAACTGATATCGTGGACACCAGCTCAAAGCCTGCTAACAGAGGCCCATACATACACTCTATTGTCAAAAGTACATGAACTGGCATCACAGTCTTAGTAACGTATGGTTCAATGTTGAGTTGGCCCTCCCTCTGCAGCTATAACGGCTTCAGCTCTTATGGGAAGACTGTCCACAAGATTTAGTAGTGTGTCTATGGGAATGTTTGACCATTCTTCCAGAAGAGCATTTGTGAGGTCAGGCTCTGATGTTGGACGAGAAGGCCTGGCTCGCAGTCTCCGCTCTAATTCATCACAAAAGTGTTCTATCGGGTTGAGGTCAGAACTCTGTGCAGGCCAGTCAATGTTCCTCTACACTAAACTCACTCATCCATGACTTTATGGACCTTGCTTTGTGTACTGGTGCGCAGTTATGATGGAACAGGAAGGGGCCATCCCTAAACTGTTCCCACAAAGTTGGGAGCATGAAATTGTCCAAAATGTTTTGGTATGATGACACCTGAAGAGTTCCCTTCACTGGAACGAAGAGGCCAAGCCCAACCCCTGAAAAACAACTCCACACCATAATCCCCCCTCCACCAAATGATTTGGACCAGTGCACAAAGCAAGGTCCATAAAGACATGAATGAGCGAGTTTGGAGTCCTGACCCCAACCTGATAGAACACCTTAGGGATGAATTGGAGCAGAGCGTGTGAGCCAGGCCTTCTCATCCACATCAGTGCCTGACCTCACATATGCGCTTGTGGAATAATGGTCAAACATCTTTGGACAGCCTTCCCAGAAGAATTGAAGCTGTTATAGCGGCAAAGGGTGGGCAAACTCAATATTGAACTCTACGGACTAAGACTGGGATGCCATTAAAGTGCATGTAAAGGCAGGCATCCCAAGACTTTTGACAATATAGTGTACATCTGATGGTGGCCTCCAGACATGGATTCAGGAGCAGTTTTCTGCACTGTAACACTCCGCTGTAGCAAGTCCTGGTAGTGGTTGTGTGTACATGAGAAGGAACCTCAAAGGATTTTAAGTGGTGTTCCGGCCGAAATTATACTTTTTAAATAAAAATACCCCTATAATACACAAGCTTTAATGTATTCTAGTAAAGTTAGTCTGTAAACTAAGGTCTGTTTTGTTAGTTTATAGCAGTAGTTTGTTATTTTATAAACTTACAGCAGGCCGTGGCCATCTTAAGTGTGGGCATCTGAAGCCAGACTGTATTTCTTCCTGGATCTCAACCTTGCAGATCTCGCACATGCTCAGTGCAGCACAAGCAGTGTAATAGGTTTCAGGTCAGGTTTCCTTAGAAACGGCAGTGTCAGAGGAAGTTGCCGCCCCTTCCCAAAAGGCATTGCAAACAGGAAATGATGCGATGGGCCGCGGCCAGGGAGGAGGAAGTGAAAAATGAATACAGCAGATATACAGTAGGTGCTGAGAAAAAAAATTTAAAAATATCCAATTTGTTTACAGTGCACAGTTTAGTGAGGGATGCTGAAGAGTTGTAAAAGTGGGTGGAACTCCACTTTAACTGCTTGGGTCAGTGGAGGCCAAGGCCTGTATGGTGCATATAAGGCTGCAGGGCAGGCTTCGGCATATTTTTGGTCAGCTGCACATCTATAAACTCATATATACAACACTGTCCTATCCTGCAGATCTTTACAGAGAACATTATACCAGGTGTACCAGTCTCTACCCTACAGACTGATGCAGTCTAGTGTATGCATCGTAATCCTGCAGACGCACTCAACACTTGTGTCTTTAGAAAGCAGCAAATTAACTTTTTAATATGTTTTAAAAATATGGGAGGAAACTAGAGCACTTGGAGATTTGACACACTCACTCTGGGGGTACATCCAAACCCCATGAAGATCTCTTTCTGGTTGTGAATTTAACCCAGAGTATCAGTGTTTCAAGGCCATGGTGTTTGCCACTGATCTACATTGAAGACTCGAGGCTCTCATAGACGCACAGCGCAGGTTACCACCGCAATAAACTTTTTGGGGCACACAAGGCTGTACCACTGTACAGTTTTGGGCCGGCCATATGTGTTGTATTCTAAATCTTGCTTTGTGTGTGTGTGTGTGTGTGCACACTACATCCTACATGTCATAGAATGGAGTGGCACCATCCTTCACGCACAGGTACACGTCTGATGATTGAACACATGCTTCTGTAGTGTGCAAGGAAGATCATTTGTAGGAACGCATAATGTAATTTCAGATTGGTGTACCTACAAAATACAATTAATGTTAATATAAATTAGTATGGTTCAGCTGTTTGAAAATATATAAGGGATTTATAGGAGACAGTACACATTATGGAGTCACTGACACTAAATGTCCACACTTAAAGTGATTGTAAACAATCCATTCAGTTTTTAAAATAGAAATAAAAGGCAAAACATTTTTGTATAGATATAAAAAAAAACATAAACACCCCCCCCCCCCCTTTTTTTTTTTCTTTTTTTTTTTTTTAAATAAGTGATCACATTCCCTCTGTTCTCAGCTGCATAAAAGCTGGGGGGGGGGAGGAGAAGGAACAGCATACTGAGTTAGAGAACTGACCAACAAGTTCTCTCCTGCTTAGTGTGGTCAGTTTTTAATAGGAAAGGGACTGACGGGAACATCAAGGATTTCACATAAAGGAAACCATACAAAGAGAACAGGATACTTTCTCACTCTCTCATGCAAGTACATGGTACAGCAGGCACATATCAGGAATAGGAAACTCTTTAAGGGGATATATATATATCCTTTGACTGATGTGAGTGGTTCAGTGTACTTTGTAAAGTGCTGCTGAATTGTCAGTTCTATAGAAACGATTGACATACAGCATTTATAGGCTCATTCTTGACCTTGTGCTGTACTTGGTGCTGTGTGTGTGAGTGCCTGGGAGCTATTACAATATGCTTAGCAGACTGACTGTCTACAGGACTTATTGATTGACATCCCTGACTCTTCAGCCAGCTGTTTCTTTCCACCACTCAGCCTTGGAGATTTCAGTGAGCTCCAGAGCAGTTTATTCTTCTTTGTACCTCAATGAGATCCTGCAGTCCAGAAACAAATGCCTATTGCAGAACTAAACTAAATACAAAACCAGCTGAGTCTTTTAGAACAGGTTTAGTACATAGACATGCACACCACCCACCTCCCACCTGTGTTTTCTTCCTTTATTATAATAAGCAGGTGAGTAGAGCTAAGAACCGAAGTGCGGAAATTGGATGCCAGAGTCAGGCTGGGCTCACACCATTGTGGATTACCCGCATCTAATTCTCAATAGCGGGAGATATTGACCGGCTCTCTAGGGAGCTGGTTTACATATCTTCACAGCAGGTCCGGTGCGTTTTACACAAAAAGCTGTGTGTCTTTTGGTCCGTTCCTGGTCCGAATTAAGCCCAAATTTCAGGCTGAAACAGCGAACCAAGACGCACCGGACCCCTGCTGTGAGCTGGATGCGGCGATGGTGTGAACTCAGCCTTAATGAGAGGAGATGTGACCAGCCAACATGTACCTGAAGATGATATAACTGTTCTAGGGACGGACCTTTTTAACAGTATTTGATATTACGTCCATTCTGTCTGTGCTGGCCCTTACTTGAGCTAGGCAGTATCAGAGAGTCCGGTATCTTTCACATGTATACAACAATAGGATGACTTATTGGAGATCAGTCCATATACAATTACAAGGTGTGGTATACAAATACTTGTACCCGTATACCCCAGACTAGATGTGGCTCTCCAGTGGTTTGTTTTCCACTTTAGAATTCAGTACTAGTAAAGGGAAAGGCAGACTCACTCCGAGATGAAAGCCACATATACGGTTATATGTACACTTGTATTGAGCTTACTCATAAAGTAGGTCTAAGTTAAAGGTTTCATTTATGGTCTTCCATTCATTAAAACTTCAGCCATGGTTTTTAATGTGGCATGGGTCTGCCTTTGCTTTTACTAGTACTAATTTAAGACCCCTTTCACACTGAGGCACTTTTCAGGCGCTTTCACGCTAAAAAAAGCACCTGAAAAGCTCACAAAAAACTATTTCCATTAAAATCAACGAATGCTTTCACATTGGGGCAGTGCGCTGGCAGGGCAGTGAAAAAACGCCCCTCCATTGAAATGAATGGAAAGCTCTTCAAAAGCGCCTGAAGAGCTCTTCAAAAGGTCTCCGTGTTTTACTGGCAGTTTAGAAGTGCAATTACTGGAACAGAACCCCTGTGTGGCTGTCTTTGCAGCAGCTAAAAGATGGCATCTACTCTTCTCCTCTTCCTCCTGCTGGCTTTCAGCTTCTGCAGAGAGAGCCATACAGGGGATTGTTTCCAGTAATTTCCCCTGCTCACTGATCACCCTCCATGTGCACCATATATTTTCCTCTCGTCCCAGGCCCCCCCCTCACCCCCACAGTGCTGGCTTCCCTCTTCTCCTTATGCCGCGTACACACAATCGGACTTTACGGCAGACTTTGTCCGGTGTACTTTTCGACGGACTTTACGACGGACTTTCCGAATGAACGGACTTGCCTACACACAATCGACCAAAGTCCGACGGATTCGTACGTGATGACGTTCGACCGGACTAAAACAAGGAAGTTCATAGCCAGTAGCTGCCCTAGCGTCGGTTTTTGTCCGTCAGACTAGCATACAGACGAGACGAGCGGACTTTGCGACCGGACTCGAGTCCGTCTGACAGATTTGAAACATGTTTCAAATCTAAGTCCGTCAAACTTTTGAGAAAACAAAGCCCGCTGGATCCCACACACGATCGAATTGTCTGACCAAATCCAGTACGCCGGACCAAGTATGCCGTAAAGTCTGATCGTGTGTACGCGGCATTACTGTTAGCAGTTGCAAGAATACAATAACATCCTTCAGGATGGAGAGTGGGGAAGGGTCCAGTAAATACGTCATATTTACCAGCCCCTTCCTTTCCTGAATGAACACAATAAGTGATCAGTACCGATCACTCACTGTGTTCATTTATAACTGAAGCATAGTAAACTGTGTTTATTGGGGGGACGGCTTTCAGGTTGGCTGTATGATGCCCTGTGGTTTCTAACAGCAGCCCTGCATACACCCATGATTGATCTAGAGGAAGGCAATAAAAACCTAATAAAGCATGGTCCAATTTGCTACGTCAGGAGACAAATAATTATTTCCTGAAGGAATGTGAGTTCAAAGGAAGTAGGTTTCCTCTGGTAAGTAATTAAAATGTAATATTTTGTTCATTGCAACATCTCACCTGAACAAACTAGGTGTCATGACTTTTTATTGTAAATACAAGGCAAGTCCCCAGCTGTCCCTTATTGGAACCAAATCACTCAGTCTTTAGTTGTCCTTGTTTGGGTTTCATGCACACTAAATTTTTATCCAACCTTTAAGATATTGCATTTACTATTTTAAAAAACCAGTATAAAAAGCAAATAATGTTTAAAAAAAAAAAACCCAATGCCGCGTACACACGAGCGGACTTTACGGCAGACTTTGCCTGGCGGACTTTTCGACGGACTTTTCGATGGACTTTCTGAATGAACGGACTTGCCTACACACGATCCACCAAAGTCCGTTGAATTCGTACGTGATGACGTACGACCGGACTAAAACAAGGAAGTTCATAACCAGTAGCCAATAGCTGCCCTATCGTGGCTTTTTGTCCGTCGAACTAGCATACAGACGAGCGGACTTTTCGACCGGACTCGAGTTCGACGGATTGAGTTAAAACATGTTTCAAATCTAAGTCCGTCCAACTTTTGAGAAAACAAAGTCCGCTGGAGCCTACACACGATCGAATTGTCCAACGAAATCCCATCTGCCGGGCAAAGTCTGCCGTAAAGTCCGCTCGTGTGTACGCAGCATTAAAAGAAAAAAAAAATCTGCATTAATCGTAAGTAATATCCCTTTATGCTAAGTGTCCTTTGTGCTGGTGCCAGCTGTCATAGAGTCATAGCGGACATCCAAAGACCTCGGCCTCCCTCCTACTGGAACAATACGGCTGTGAGGGTTAATACCGGCGCTGGACCTGTGAAAGCCACTGCTCAAGAGTGTCGCCTATGCCCACCCTTTCTGCCCCCCTTCTATAGTACTATATTTTCTAATAATAAAAAGTGGTCTTTCATTCAGCTGCCCACCCTTTGGTCCTAGAGCTCTTTTCATGGAAGCCATAGTCAAAATTCCAAAAATGGAGGAAAGGGGTGGTGGTGTGGTCAGCACTCTCGAGGTGTGCCTATCACAGGTCCACTGCTGGAATTGGCTGCTGCAGCACTGGAAGATTACGGCTGCGGGGTCTGGGAGGACTTCGGATTTCCACTATGACAGCTGGCACCCGCACAAAGGACACTTCTCATTAAATGTAGGTAATATCCCTTGTGCTGATTTTAAATTGCCTAAACTTAGGCTTTAACTAAAATCTTTTAGCACATTAGTTCTTCATGGTGAGTATAATTTAGGGGGGTGGGCAGGGAGTATGTCAGCGTGTGTCCTTTATTTTATATCCTTTGTTCTAAAAGCTTTCCCATCTCAGACACTTGAGAAGAATGCACAAGCAGGATTTTTTTTCTGCTACAACTGCAAAAGAAAGGATTTTGAAACTCTGCCTCATCCAGACTGATATATGGCTGTGCTAATTCTTGGCACGGGTCTCTCCAGCTTAGAGGAATATTGGGGTGCTGGGCCTGTTACTATAATTATATGTAACTTAACTATTGGTGTGGTTAACTTGATATAACAAGTGCCTTTTATTTCAAAGCCTGCTGTGAAAGGTTCAGGAGCCCTGCTAACAGTATTAATAGCAAACATTCCCCTGTGTGTCTGGAGGATTGTCAGCTTAGCTGCATTTCAAAGGAAAAATAAGCATTTTATGGTCTTGTGTATGAAGCTTCCAATCCTGTGCCCGGTGGGGGAAAGGGATATTGTAATCAGGATATGTGAATGGAATGATGGCTATTCTATGGAGGTTTTGTCACACTAGCGGTAGATATCACTTACAGTGCTTACATTGCTATTTTGACTGAAGACTTCCTTAGACATTGTCGGCTATGGCTTGTGGCTTGGCAGTTTCAATCTGTAGGAGGAAAGCTTTGTCAATTCTTGGTGACCACACAGGAGATTTGGAGAAGTTTCGCCAGTGGGGACATGGGCAATATAGAAACTTTACAGATAGTTTAATCCTTCCTCATTTTATCCAAAAAAAGAAAAAGGCTAATAGTGGGCTTTAAAGTGAACCTTTATATTGCTTATAACGCAAAATAACAGGTTCACTTAACTTTCTGGCGCACAAGCAGCATGCTCAATGCCCCATCCCCATTCACATCCAAACAACCCATTCAATTTAAAATGGAAATGGAAGGCAAAACATTTGTGTATAGATGTAAAAAAAAAAAAACTATAGGAAAAACTATAATATATAAATAAATCAAAAATATATAATTTATTTTTGATATATATATATTAATATTTTTTAACTTTTTTTTTTTTTTTTTTACATTAGCTCTGTTTTCAGCTGTATAAAAGCTGGGGGAGGATTGCATGTTTTTGGCCCTATAGCATTGTGATCGCACCTGCAAAGCGAGTAACGCCTGTAACGTGCATATTTGTGCTATCTCCTTAAAATCTGCAAGATTAAAAATTCTTGATTTTTGCCTGAGAAACCGGCTTCGAGAGCTTCCAGCAGCTTGGATGTAAATGCGCATAATTTAAAACGATGGGATTCTTGATGTTGAATGCTGTCCTGTGCCATAAAGCTCAAATGTGAGCGTGGGTTAGGGTTTTGGTGTGCAGTTTGTGTTGCTGATTAAAACAGGAGCTGTACACCCCCCCCCGACCCATGTTGCAGAGCTCAGCCTGGGAATTTGCTGCACCATCATCAAGA
This sequence comes from Aquarana catesbeiana, assembly GCF_042186555.1. Classification (NCBI taxonomy): domain Eukaryota; kingdom Metazoa; phylum Chordata; class Amphibia; order Anura; family Ranidae; genus Aquarana; species Aquarana catesbeiana. Next base: position 109,014,387 of record NC_133324.1, on the reverse strand, counting down.
ACTGCATTATGGGCAGGGGGGGATTTTCATGTTTTGTTTTGTTTTTTTTCTCATACCCAGAAGTACTCGGGTGTTTTTTTTCTTGAATAGGCCAGGTGCAGATCAGTGGGGTGTGGAAATAATTTGTAAGGAAGTACATGCTTATGTACTAATACAGGTACGTTCATCTTTCCATTTCATTTGGCGGCTTTGAAATTGGATTTCAAGTTATATTTTAGGCTTCTCCAGCAATGGAAGTTTTCAGTTTTGGTGAGATGCTCTGCAGAAATCTTCCACTGCTCATAGGATGTAGGTGGTGTGCCTCTTCTTACTGGACATTAAGTTCACCTAGCAGTGCTGCCTATCAGTGTAACCTATCAGTGCCCATTATTGCCACCCCTCAGTGCCGCCTCATCAGCGTACATCAATGAAGGAGAAAAATTACCTGTTTGCAAAATTTTATAACAAAATATAAAAAACTATTTTTTTTTTTTTTTTTTTAATTCTGTATTTTTAATTTTTTTTTAATAAAAAATGCAGAGGTGATCAAATACCACCAAAAGAAAGCTCTATTTGTGGGGAAAAAAAAATGATAAAAATGTCATTTGGGTACAGTGCAGCATGACCGTGCAATTGTCATTCAAAGTGCATCAGCGCTGAAAACTGAAAATTGGTCTGGGCAGGAGGGGGGTTTAAGTGCCCAGTAAGCAAGTGGTTAAAGACAAAACTGTGCAATGAGAAATACCTAAGCTGCTAGTACTAGCACTTGTTTTCTGGCTATCCTAAACCAGTGGCTTCAATGTTTTCCCAACTTGTTGACCCCAAACAGAAATTCAGCAGGTAAAGCCAAATCTCCAATACTTGTTTAAGTGTAGTACCCTGATAGTGCTGAATACACTAAATTAGCATTACAGCCAAACAATTAGCATTTCCTGAATAAGGTCTGTGATAGCAGCCTATACTGTATTGTATATTGGTTTCCTTTCGGTACAAACATTCCCCAGTGAATATTTATTTTCTTTTTACTACCAGAGATCTCCAGTGAAATTATTAGCTCTGTTTTATATGGAACCTGTTAATGGTCAATAGCGGATTTACTTGCTATTTAATGAGTCTTGCAAGCATTTTGGCAGAAAAACTCCTTGACAATATTTGTTCTTCCTGCTTACAAGCCCAGTAATCTTTTTCCCATAGATGACACGGATCCCCCGGTGGTATTATAAACACAACTTGTCACAAGGCAAAATTTTGTAATGATTTAAAGCTGGGCAGTTTGACAGACGACTGTTATCGGCATCTGGCCTCGCAATCAGTTAAGATTTATGTGGCCAAATATGGGGCTGTTGGAAATTTAGATTAAAAATAACATCTGTTTTCCAATGCTTAAACTCCCAGGTTACAAGTAAGCGGCACAAAACAGCGATCGACAGTTTAATCCTTGTACTCTGTCCTTACCATGTCACTGACCCCCTGTAGGACAGCAACGTTTGAAATGGAGTACACAAGTACATTTCAAGAGTTTGGGAATAGTCGTAGCTCTAATGTACTATGCAGTGTATCTCGGCAGACAGCTCGGTGACCTCATTGCTGTTAACTTGTAGAGCAGATGGTGGGACCTGATGGACGATGTGTATGCATTGTAGCACTAACACACATCTGGTAGTTTAAGCGGCTGTTTACATGATGGTTAAAAGAAATGGCTTTAATCTCAGCCTTTCTGCTATGGTTCTCATTATCTGTACCAGCTAAGGTATAGTAGAAGGTGATGACGTGTAGGCATGAGCACAACCCAGGCATTTGTGCGGGCCAATGCTTCTCTAAACACTGAAGACCATTGTGTTTAATTAATGGAGTAGGGAATGAGAGGTGGGTGAGTGGCGGACACCTCCAGCACCTTTACCGGAGGGGGGCGGGGTGTGTAAGAACGGCTATTGGATACAACTTCTTCCCTGTCCAATAACTATTACTCCTGAAAATATTTAGTAGGCTAGCATCCCAGCAAGAAATAGCTGTGCGGTCACTGAAACCATAATGTTTTTTTTTTTTTTACATTTTTAAATCCTATTTAGATTGAAAATAAAATGAAGAGTCCAGGGCATGATGGATTATAGGATTTTTTGTAGTTTCCCAACTGCTATACACAATCTACTGATGTCTTTCACTGCTTTTGACTACAGGCATCAGGTTTGGCAAATTCATCCCTTTAATCACTGACTTGTCCAAATTATTAAGATTACATGATTAATTTTATTGACTTTGTACCTTATCTACGTTTACTCAAAACAGATTCATATAGTGAATCAGCTTTGTCAATTTGAATCAGACGTTTAAAACAGGCTTTGCAGTAAAATGCAAGGTCCTCTTCTGTCCAGCAGCCCCTCCCCCTGTAAAAATTGCTGGCTGGTAGTATGTGGAAAAGGTACTAGTAAAGAAAAAAGTTGTCATTGATATACCTTAACCCTGTTTTCTGCCTACGGAGCTTAGGGGAGGGTGTTGTCTTGCCCCTTCTGGCGAGATCCTGGGGAATGCAGAGCAAGTCAACTCACAAGAAGATCTTCTTTCTATGGACTGGAGTGTCGTCTCATGAAATTTGGGGTACTCATCATTCTCTAGAAATATCCCCAAAAAGAGAGCGGCATCTCACCTATTGATGCATAAGATGGGGGTGGGTAAGGCTTCTGTCGGACTGCCTGCCTACACACGGGCCAAATGTTGGCTGGTTTCTATTGAACAGGCTCATGCCACCCGATACTCGCAAGCTGCAGCTCGCTGGAATCGTAGCACACACTGGATTATGGACTTCCCATATGACAGCACTGAATAGGCCAGCGCTGTCACATTTAGCTCCTGGCATTGAATGAGTTGGTGAGAGTGATAGAGAGGTAAGTACAGGTGCATCTCAAAAAATTTGATTATCATCAAAAAGTAAATTTATTTCAGTAATTCCATTCAAAAGTGATACTCGTATATTATTATATAGATTCATTACACACAGAATGATATATTCAAGCATTTATTTCTTACAGCTAATGAAAATCCAAGATTCAGTATGTCAGAAAATGTAGAATATTTAAAAAAAAAGTTCAATATTGTAGACTCATGGTGTCACACTTTAATCAGCTAATTAACAAAAAACACCTGTAAAGGTATCCTGAGCCTTTAAATGGCCTCCCAATCTGGTTCAGTAGGTTACATAATCACGGAGAAGACTGCTGATACTTGTCCAGAAGACCATCATTAACACCCTCCACAAGGACGGTAAGTCACAAAAGGTCATTGCTATAGAAGCTGGCTGTTCAGAGTGCTGTATCCAAGCATATTGATGGAAAGTTGAGTGGAAGGAAAAAGTTTGGTAGAAAAAGGTGCACAAGCAACAGGGATAATCACAGCTTTTAGAGGATTGTGAAGCAAAGGCCATTCAAGAATTTGGGGGAGATTCACAAGGCATGAACTACAGCTGGTGCCATTGCTTCAAGAGCGACCACAGAGGTATCCACGACATGAGCTACAACTGTCACGTTCCTTTTGTCGAGCCACTCCTGAACCAGAGACAACATCAGAAGGGTCTTACCTGGGCTAAGGAGAAAAAGGACTGGACTGTTGCTTAGTGGTCCAAAGTCCTCTTTTCGGATGAAACTACATTTTGCATTTCATTTGGAAATTAAGGTCCCAGAGTCTGGCGGAAGAGTGGAGAGGCACAGAATCCAAGTTGCATGAGGATCGGTGTTAAGTTTCCACAGTCAGTGATGATTTGGGGAAACATGTCATCTGCTGGTGTTGGTCCACTGTGGTTTATCAAGTCCAAAGTCGGCACTAGCCCTCTACCAGGAAATTCTAGAACACTTCATGCTTCCTTCTGCTGACTGCTTTATGGAGATGCTGATTTTATTTTTCAGCAGGACTTTTTCAGCAGGATTTCATTTTTCAGCACCTGCCCACACTGCAAAAAGTACCAATACCTGGTTTAATGATCATGGTATCACTGTGCTTTATTGGCCAGCAAACTCACCTGACCTAAACCCCATAGAGAATATGTGGGATATTGTCAGGAGGAAGATGAGACACCAGACCCAACAATGCAGACGAATTGAAGGCCGCTACCTGGACTTCCATAACACCTAATCGCCTCCATGCCACGCTGCATTGATGAAGTAATTGATGCAAAAGGAGCCCTGACCAAGTATTGAGTGCATACTATACTATACTTGGACATACAGTAATACCTTGGATTTCGAGTAACGCGGTTAACAATCGTTTCGCAATACAAGCTATTACTTTTTAAAAATCCTGTCTCGGTTTGCGAGTGTTGTCTCCCAAACGAGCAGGATTCAAGCCTCTGCGGTGTGCAGTACCGCATTTGGCCAGGGGTGCGGGGGCGTTGGTGACACTCGGAACCATTCGTATGCACTCTGAAACACTCGGAATACTCCGTTCCCGAGTGTTTCCGAACCTCTCTGAGGGTTTCTGAGCGCATCCGAATGGTCTCTGAGTATTTCCGAGTCTCTCCGGCGCCCCCCCCCCACCTCTGGCCAAATGCGGTACTGCATACAATAGAAGTCAATGTGGAACTAATTATCTTCGTTTCCATTGACTTCTATGGGGAAACTCGCTTTGATATGCGAGTGCTTTGGATTACAAGCATTCTCCTGGAACGGATTATGCTCGTAATCCAAGGTTCCACTGTACTTTTCAGTAAGCCAACATTTTCTGGATTAAAAATACATTTTTTTTTTTTTTTTTTTTATTTATCTTATGTAATGTTCAAATTTTTTGAGATGCTGAATTCTGGGTTTTCACTAGCTGTAAGCCATAATCTTCAAAATTAAAAGAAAGAAATGCTTGAAATATATCACTCTGTGTGTAATGAATAGAATATATGAGTTTCACGTTTTGAATTGAATTACTGAAATTAACTTTTTGATGATATTCAAATTTTTTGAGATGTACCTGTATATATTACTGCAAAGAGGCAAAAGAGGTTTTATAGTAAACCTGTTACCTTGTATGAGAAATCTACAGATTCACGGTAAGGGATTGAATAGTTATGCTAGGTGGTGGAGTATATAAGGTGTCAGATACTGGGCTGCATAAAAACTGCTTTCTTTTGCAAGGAAATTAGGTAAATGTAGCTAGTTCAAGCAATCAATATGAAATATTTTGCTATTTGTAACTAATAGTAATTCTTTAGCATCTGTATTTTTGATCACGAAAATGTGCTTATTGCATGAGAGTGCATTATTTTAAATGGCAAGGTGTATTATGACACTTTTTATAAATGGATTCACAGAAGGGATGTTGTCTGCTATTCTGGTATACCTACGCCACAGTGCCAGCTCACCATGACAACAGACCACAGCAATGTCAGCTTTTCCAGGCCTAATCCGTGCTGGCGTTGGGGCTCCAGAGTCATAGGAACTTATCATTCCTCCATTCTGTTACTCCAAAGGTATCTTTATCCATATCCGTGGCATTACTCTTCTGTCATTCACCATGGATTGTTTTACAGAACATATAAAGTGGAATAAATATTGAGATTTTATTTTTAAAGCAGTAGAGAGAATCGCATTAAAAAAAAAAAAAAAAAAAAAAAAAAAAAAGCTTAAAACCAAGAAAGCGGCTAGCACCTCCACTTACCTGAATGAATATAGGAGGAGTGTTTTGTCCTCCCCATTATAGTTTAAATTCTGCAATAAGACTCATATTATACAAAAGCAGAATACAACATCAATATACTGACTAGAGAGCTCCAGCTTGATGGTATTTGCCTGGACTTTACAACTATGTGCGCAATCACAGACCACAAGGTTCAAGGGTGTGAAAACTGTCTCAGTAGCAGAAAATGTATTACTGGATCGGTTTGGCCAAAAAAGTGCACATTTGAGATTATGCCTTCATGAATTTCGTATGAGGTTCTGCGTGAGAAAAGCTAGCACAAAATACAATTTTATATATAATAATTTCCCCATTGATTGCAAACATCTGACCAAAATCTTCTAACAGTCTGATCACTGAATTATCTATATGTGATCTGCAAGAAGCCATGCAGCCTTTCTTTCCCCCCTCTTCAGAAACTAAAGCTGGTCATTGGAAAATTTTAGTTCAATCAGCGATGTGATCGTTCTTCAATAAAAAAGCTTTTCGGACAACATTGATGATCCGTGGTGTGCTGGCAAAAATGAACGTTGACTAGTTGGGGAGATTTCACCTCATTTCCTGTCCGGTCAGGAAGTGATGGGAAATGAGAAGGTTAGGAGCTGCTAAAATTATTATTATTATATTTTTTTGTGCTACCTGCCTTTTTGTCTGGCTGGGGTTAGGTTGCAGTATTTCAATAGGCGGCTAATGTATGTCAAGTGTGTACATAAACCAGTACTTTTCAGCACCAACTCTTCTTCTAGTCACCTGTATGGGGCCGCTTTGCTTTTGCATCCTCTATCTCTCCTGGTACAATACATTGTGATAGGCAGGATTCCCCGAGAGGAAGGTTGGGGCAGGGTCCAAGTCAGGTTGGCCATAAAGCTGACTATAAGGAATAGAGTTTTTCTTTGTTTTGAAAATTTTCATCTTTGGAATGTTCAATTTTCTAATATTTAGTGGCTTCTAATCAACAATCATTTCGGACACAGTGATAAAAGAAATTGATAAGAAGATTCAAAGGAGCGAGGTAGAATTTTTTTTTTTCAGACATTCAAACAAAATGCTACTGCTGCAAGGTCAGCTTTATTATTGTCAACCAGCATGACATGGACACCATGCCTTGTGACCCCACAATGTGTTGCTATACCCTAATCCACGGTATCAGAAGCATTGTAGGATAAAAATATTGCAGCAGCCCCGCACAGGCATTACTGTATGTTCCTTAAATACATTAGTTGGCTTGTAATTCTGGAAGAACAGAAAACGTGGCAGCCCCAATCCCAACTATTACACTTTTTTGTACTTTGATTATTTTAATGCCAGTAACAGCAAATCATTATTGCCCAAGATATGATTATACTCCTACCACAGAATAACCATTTTACGTTATTGCACGTTGTTTGATGTGACCACATCTTTTTTTGTTGCTTCCGTTTTGCTTCGTGTAAAAATGAGTTGATCAACTTTCTCTGCTACAGAACAAATTCTGTTCATTATGTAAGTAAAATGATCTACATGAAATCACTTTGCTGCCATTTCTAAACCCCTTATATATAAATATATATATAAAATAATATAGGGCACCATTGGCGGTTCTCTTAATCCACCTAAAATTGATCATTTAGTAAAGTGTAATAATTCAACCTATATGTGATCAGAAGCACTGTTGTCCCAATGCTCACGCTGCAGTCTCAGAGTCACAAAATCAGCAACCAATCTATATAATCTTTTAGATTGTAAGCTCTTAGGGCCCTTTCAACCCTCTGTGTCCTTTTATTTTGCAAAGTGCTGCACAGACTATTTTTTTGCCATATAAATCCTCTAATAATCTTAAGATAAGAATGTTAAAAAGGCCAATTTTTGATAATTGTGGCATGAGGATGGGCTGAGAAGTTGCAGATATTTCACTCCTGCATGGCCCAATGGGTATAAGAAGTTGGTGGATCATACAAACCACCAACATCTCCATAAATACATAATAATGGGTTGATATGGATTTGCACTTTAAGATTTTTTTTTTTTTTTTCCTTTTGCTCTTGGCACATAACTTCCTGGAAGGAGTTGCTGGCAGTACCAGGGCTGACAGGCCTATGAGTAATAGTGACTTTTCAAGTGGAACACACTTGTTTATAAGCGTTACTGAATATTTCTGCATGCCAGATGACTACAACTGGAATAACAATATAATTATATTTTTTGTACAGCTGAACATTTAAAATTCATTTTCTCTGAAGTATTCATAGGAGGGTAGAAGTTCATGAGGCATTGCCAATAAGTCAGGTGTGTCTGCAGTAAGAACACAAAGTATGTTTTCTCCAAAATAAAATGTCTGCAGCATCTGTTCCTATGGTAAAAGTACAAAGAAACATCTGGAAAAAATCGGTCCTATTTATAACTCTTTGCAATGGTTGGATAGAAACATTTTCTTTTGTTGCTGTTATCTGGGACATTTAAAGGGCAGACTGGTGCTGGGTTGAAAACTAGAAGCATTCTATATAAATGTAAATCAGGAATTTTCCTGCATCTGTTGCATGTTGACTGTATTATACGTTTGCTGACTTGGGAAACACATATTGAGATATCTGTGACTACAAGTGCAATACTGTTTTTGAAATAATTGCATTGCGTGGTGCTGGTTTTTGCAAAATGTTAAGCAGTGGGCCAGTAGTGATCTCCATCTTGGATCCTCTGCTGCCTTGATCTCATCTTTTCTGGTAATATATCCTAATAGGCTTTCATGAGCTATGGAGGTACTAGTACTGAATGCATATTCAGTTTGTGGAAAAGTCTTCATCTCTGGTAGACATGTGCATTTGTTTTCGTCCAAATGCATTTTTGTCTGAATTTCAGGAATTTTCGTTATCGTTTTAACAAACGATAATGAAAGTGCAGAATCCGAAAAATGAAAGATCCGACATAAACAAATGCTTTATTTTCGTTTTTGTTGCTACAACAGTTCGATATAGATAGGAGATTCGACATGATGATGACTATAACAATCTGTGTCCATCGAACCTGTGGTCGAATGTGCCTAACCTTAACTCTATTAGTCCAAGATTATTCTACATAAGAGAGAAAAGATTCGACATAGAGAGAAAAGATTTGACGTAGGGGAGAAATATTCGACGTAGTAGGGGAGAAATATTCGACGTAGTAGGGGAGAAATATTCAACGTAGTAGGGGAGAAATATTCGACGTAGGGGAGAAAAGATAAATAAAATAAATGATGATGATGAATGTTATTGGCTGATTGTAACCAAAGAGGAGGAGAAGTAAAATAGCTAGAACTAAGTACACACGTACTTTGGCTTATGGTGTCTGTTGAAAGTTCTAAGAAGATTCGACAGAGCAGGTAAACTACGGCGTCGTACAGTTTAGCTGCTCCGTTGAATCTTCTTTGAACATTCAACAGATACCATAAGCCTTTAATGACAGATTCCACCTTAATTTGGATTTTCGGACTAATGCAATTTTTAACGAAAAACAAAATAAATAAAAACGAATTTCGGGAGTAACTAAATATATTTTTTGGACGAAAACGAAATTCCGAAACGAAATATTTCAGTGTGCACATGTCTAAAACTGTAGTAATTTTCCTCAGAAAATCTCAAGAGGTGCTGGCTTGGTATGGAGCTTCATGTTGGCCTTGTGGTCTACCACAAGACACTATCTCGCATAACTTGTTTACATGATATGTGTATGCCTCTGATTACTGTGGTTATACATCATATGTCACCGAGTTTAAAGGGATTTATTGGTCAGCTCTCCCATAAAGGTATTATTTATATAGACTTTCCTACATCAACAACACAGCTATGAAAGCAGACAACGCAAAGACTCTCATGCTGACCATGAAACGTCTGGGCCAAGGAGAACCAACCATAGTTTTCTTGTATGAAAATGTGGACATTTATTGTGGAAAACATTTGTTTGCTGGGCAAGGTTAGCATAGGTCTGTTTTCCAGCTTCACACATTAACGTGTGCTGCAGTAACGCAGCGCAAATGTGTGAAGTACATTAGGGCATTATGGTAGTGCATTGTGGTGCGATTTAATTTTAATGGCACGCTAACTCAATATAACAACCCACATTGCCACATGGTACATTCGCAAAAAGTGTGAGTATTGTAGTGTAGTGTAGTTTGAGAGATAATCAAAGGGGTGAACAGCGCTGATCAGCAGACATAAATAGGACCCTCAGAGGCAACGTAAAAACTTTTTATTGTTGTTAAAAAAATATATTCACCAAGGCATACAGCAGTCAGTTGATGGTCATGCAGGGACTTGTATTAAAAAACTGACAGTACCTTGAGGCTGGAGCCACATGGATGACACAGGGGCTTAGGAAAACCCAGCACCAAGTGTTCACCCCTTTGCTTATATCTTCTGTCCTTCGTTTGTCTATGAGTTTTGGACAGCAGCGGCCACAGCTACAGTTATTTTTTCTTTTTGACTTTTCACTTGGCCTCTGGTCTGTGCGCCTGAATTTTTTGTTTTTAGGTGTAGTTTGAGGCACACTAAGATGCATTGGCAACCCATTAAAGTAAATAAGCTGCTTTAACACAAGGCACATTACCCCACCTCAAAGGCGGGAAGTTGGCCTCAGAGAAATAACTGAGGTTCTTTCTACTTCAAAAATTTGCATGATTGGATTATTATTTATATATATATTTTTAGTGTAATGCCTAGTCATTTTGCTCATATGTTTGTTACAAGAGGGAGCTTAGAGTAATGTTTTCTCCAGAAAAGAAGTTCTTTAGACTCTCTGATGCCCTTTATTTACCCAACCTAACTTTATGTAGACATGTTAGTGTGGGTCTACTGTAAACTTTATAAAGTAGGAACTTTCATTGGTGTTTTTGTTAGTTTTTAAAGTGAACTTGAGGTGGCAAAAATACCTTGGCTGCCACCTAGCTGCTATCTTCTGGTGTCTGCATGTCTGTTTTCCTTAGCTATCCTTTGCCTGGCATGCCCCAATTTGAAGGGTGCTCTGAAATTCAAATATCGACCAGGCTTCAAGGTTTAGAATCTGTCTCCGTCTCCACTGGCACCACATTATTGGTCAATGGGGTCACCCATCATAGTGATGAACCATTAATATGGTACAGTAGCTGAGTTATTGAATTTACACTAAAGTGCTAGTTTACACAAGCATAATGTATAGCTGCGTATAGCGATTTATTACTGTGGGTGTCCGTAGGCTACAGCTGTCTCTCTTGAGGGCGGAAATACACCCGTAATGTACTTGAGAAGCCTTAAGCTGCCTGTGTGCATGCGGTCTAAAATTGTTACGCCTCGCTAGCTGTCATCAGTCTTGGGCCTCCTTCATATGGGTGTACTTAATAGTACACCCATGCAAGAGCTGTGTATGCCCATACGGCAGTTCCATTCATGTCAATTGGGACACAGAGTGGCTGCGTGGACGTAGTCGCTACTCCCAATTTGACATCCGTGCGGGTGCAGGTCCCTGAATGCACGCTGTCTACATTCGGGGATGGCTTTCAAGTTGCCATGTTATATTTTTTTTCCTAAAATATTTTTTTTTTTTTACCTTCCCAGCCCCCCCATCCTCTGTGCATTTCAGAGCTGCAGCCTGTTTTTTTTTTTTTTTTTTATAGCTACTTACTGTTTGCAAGTACTCACTCCAGAGCCAGTGTACATTGGCTATTGGACTGGTTTCCAGACAACATAAACCAGGTCTGTGCAGTTTGTGCCAGTATGGTCACTTGTAGTCACTCTCAAAGTGCATGTGAGAGGGTGACAACGTGGGAGCACCAGGAGCAGGAAGTTGCTAAACACAGACCTTCATGGCAGGACTACTAGGTGTTATTTAAATTAATGCTGCAGATTAATAAAATAAAATAAAAACACACACACCAACTAAAAGGCAGACTGTACAGATACAATTCAATACAAGAGAGTTAAGAGGGCCCTTCTCTTAAGAGCTTACAGTCTAAAAGGGAGGGTTAAGTCATATAAAAAGTAATAACTGTGTGTGGTTGAGTTGATGGAGAAAGCAAAAGGTTAATTTATCTAAATATGTGGAAAGGCTTCACAATAGACTTGCGATCACACAGAAGCATTGTACAATGCAGTGGTCATAGGTTTACAGCAAATCCCCTCTTTTGCATCCACTATGAGAGCCTTCGGCACCATTCCTGGAGAAAGCTTTTCCCTTTTCCCGGATTGAGTTATCTCTCATCATAGCATCTGAACTGGATTATAAATCCTTCACTTTTATTCTCTTCTCCCCCCAATCCAAGTGTGACAAATGCTTGTCTGTAATTTACGCAATATACTGCTCATAGAAGTTGGAGAGAGAAAGTCTGTTTACAATCAATCTGAATCACTTCAGGTCTGGCTTCCAATCAGCATTTTATTTTTCTGGATGAGAAACCAAGACAATAAATAGGCCAGTAGTACTATCAGTGCTGAAGCGTCTTGGAACTGGAAAGAGCATAGCGAGGATTATTAATAAAAATCAAATACACTTGGGATGGTTTCATCACAGGTTTAATTTCAGCAAATGTTTATTGAAAACCTTTCCAAACCATCTAAAACAACGTATTAAACGGAACACTGATGTTGTTTTAGCAACTTTAACAACTCATTATATTCATCTCTAATTGGTACTGATAAAATCCAGAGACAAGGAGAGTTTGAATTATACAGAAATTTTGAAGAAGAATTTTAGGCACCGCCCTGCTTTTCCGCCTTGTCTAATCAGAGAATGGTGTGCATCCATTAAGAAAATGCAAAGCGGTCTCTAAATGGCGCATGAGCGTTCGCAGGGCGGCCACCCGGCATGGGACCCAGAAACTAGTGGAGATCACTGGACTAAGGGTGCCTAGTACAGCCATTTCTAGCTTCTAGACGGATCCCATAGGTATAGTATATACATAGTTCCATTGGTCCAAGCTGCATTAATGTAACTATATAAAAATATCCATACCCTTTTTAGGCTCGGTTCACACTGCTCCGACTTGTCAGACCCCAAGTTGTGTGACGTGTGAAATCCCATTTTAGTCAATGAGAGCTGTGTTGGCACTACTGAAGTTGCATTGACTTTAGAAAAAGTTCCTGTACTACTTCAGGGCTACATCTGTCTGACTTGTGCCCATAGACTTTATTGGAAGTCTCCTCCAAGTCAGATCCTCATCTTAATTGATGTGATTTGGATCTGACATTAGGGAATGTCTGGTTAATCTTCTTGTAAAGTTGCTTCAAGTTGCACTGTAAGTCGTGCAACTTTTAGGTTGCAGCAGTGTGAACCGAGCCTTAAAGAAAACCCGTGGACTTGTGGTGTGAACTGAACTCATAGGACCTGAGGTGACAACTCAAAGGTGTTGGATTTTCCATCAGTTTCAGGAGCAGAAAGTGATTATAAATTGACAGAGTTGCTTATATCCTTCACTACACTATTTAAAGTGTGCATAATAACCTTGTTTTAGTACTAAACAACCTTTTTGTTTCTTTTTCCTTCTTACCTGTAGTATTAAGTTTTTTTTTTTTTTTTTTTTTTTGTTTTTTTTTTTTTTTTTTTTAACGCATCTGAATGCAGTCTAATGCTTTCATGGAGGCCTGTAATTGTTAGTAAACTAGCACTGCAATTAGATTAGTAAAAATAAATATATATTACCTGCATATAATATTTATTATTGTTCAGGATTTACATAGTGCCAACAGTTTGTGCAGCGCTTTACAATATAAAGGATGCAAGAGGTTTAAGAGAACTCTGCTCATAAGAGCTTACAATCTAATAGTGTATAAACGTGCTCACTATATGGACCATACTTGCAGAAACAGGAACTTTCTACCCTTACAAGTTTAATTTCTCTGTACGGTTTCCCACCAGACTTTCCACCATATTCTGTGGCGTCTCCAGTGTTTTCCAGAAATTCCATGGAATAAATAAGTCCATGATAGATGTACTTAGTAACTAGTTATTAGTTATATTTCCATCCTTCAGTTATACTTTTACATTCCTGTGTTTGGAACTCTTATGATGAAAGCTACAGTAAAACGTTGTAGGTCAGTGGTGACGCTCCTCTGATATATACAGTTTTTCTTGGGTTTAACTCTATGTGTATGGACTTGACACTTTTAACAGGTAAGTTTGTTTTAACTCGGCATTGCTTAAAAGAAGTATTGAGAGAAATGTTGGCTGCCATTGGTGACCTGAAAATTCTAGTGGCCTGGCTCTGTGTTTTTAAAGCACACCAACATGTGTTTCATAAAAACGTACTCTTACCCCCTCTCCCGCCCCACAGCCCCTCCACATATAATTAAAAAAACAAAAGCATATATTCCTTTTCAAGCAGATATCCTCCCCCTCTTTATTGGTCGATGACATCACGAGTACTTCGTTAAGCAGCGACGGAGGACGGGTCTTAATTCTGCACTCCATGGTACTCCAGTAATGCCGGTTAGGGCATTAGTATCATGAGCCGAGGCGGCTCTTTTGATGCCACCACAAGGGGGCGTATGTGGTTACCTGAGCTCAGAGGAAGTGGTTCGCATTTCATTGAATCTGAAAAACAGGTGACGTTTAGTGGTGGAAAGAAATAACAGCGGGACAGCTTTGGAGGAGAAAAAATAAAAAGCTGTGTTTTTAATAGGCTCCATATGATTACTTTTTTTTTTTTTTTTTTTTGTATGCTGGTGTAAGTGCAGAATTGGAACTATCTGGTAACTAAGTTTTCACATATGTATTTCAAATGTGTGTGTATTTATAGAAGCATTTAAAATACTTTTATGGAGACATACTTAACAATCCTGGTTCTAAATCAGTTTTTCCCAACCTATGGCTGTGATCCCTTTATTAAAATTTCCCAAGTTGCGGGAACCCTTAACAGTAAAATTATTTTCATAGCGTGGGTTGTCAGCACCCAAGGCAAGACAAGTAATTTACACCCCTAACCCACAGACATTTAGGACTCCCTCTTGTTCTTTCTCTTATTTTTTCTCTCCCTTTTCCTTTGTTCCTCCCCCTCTTTTCCTCGCCCTTCCAATTATTCTCTATTTTTATTTTTTCTCTTACTCCTTGGTGGGGGAGGATGAGGGAGTTCTGACCAGCCAACTTAGGTACTCTTGATCAAGGTCATCTGCTGATCTGAGAACTGTAGTGGGGACTTTTAATGGAAATTATAATCACAGGTAGTGTTACTCACTGTCTCCGACTTTGTGGTGTCTTGCAGCAGTGACACCTATGCTGAAATCAGGAGATAGGGTCTCCTCCAGCCCCTCCCACTTCACATTCCTCACCAGTCAGCTGACCTCTAGTCTCTGCCCCCCAGCCATGCCGTGAACTGAATGGGCGGCTGGGGGTTCTAGGAACAGCCCAGCTGGGCGGCCACAGGCTCCAGGGGTAGTCCTGCTGGGAGAGCGGTGTGGGCTTCAGGAACAGCCCAGGATTCGGTGACCCCTGGCAAATCATCATTCGACCCCCCCAGGTTGAGAACCACTGTAATAAATCAATTCAGCTAATTTCTTGGTCCAGGTACAGTAGCCATGTCCTGACCTTGTGTTTCTTTTTCCACTGCAGCCCAGACAATACAGTTTGGTTAATACTGTGATTAGATAATGAATGAGCAGCAGCTTTTTGTTAAAGTCGTCCCAGTCATCTCTCCAATCAGCAAGCATTTGTTAGAAACGCGTAGCGCTTTGCATTACACTTTTTTGTTTTACATCATTTACATGGTGCCCATCCTCTTCCAGCCTGAATGTTCATAAGTAGGGGATTACAGTAGTCTGATACAAAGACAGATTGAGGTTCTATTTTAAAGATACACCCAAGTATATACACTATACAGCACAAGAACCGAGATGCGTGCTATACCTTTTGATCTTAAACTAAATGGTGGCCGTCTGCACACAGACACCGACTCTCTGTTGCATGAATATGAATGAGTATTGTCCGTGATACTTTTTTTATTTGCACTAACATACAATTTTTCAGGACAATTTATAATTATAATAATAAAAAAAGTATCACAGACAGTACTCAATTTTCTCTGTCACAATTGCACTAATACGGCTACAATCAAATCAAGTATGAATGTGAATAAAAATGATGGCTTCAGCTCCTGTTGCCCACCTGTGGAGAACGTCTCAGATGCTTTTTCGCTCTTTACGGGCAAAATCTTTTACTTCTTTTTATTCACATTAATGCAACGGGGAGTCAGCTGCCATTTTGTTGAAGTCTACTAGAGCCTGATCCTGTCTTGCACCAGTCTATTCACATGCTGATCTGACTGATACAGGTTTGCGGGGCATTCGAGCAGTACAATTTTAGTTGTTTTGGGCTATCTTTTTGTGTGTTACAGCAGCGCTCCAACAATGTTTTGTGTAGTCCATAACTTGATAGGCTTATCTCCAAAAATGTCTGCTTCCTTCATTGTGTGGAAAGTCTGGGGTGAAACCTGTATCAGTACAGCTTTTGCATGGTGGTGGTGTGTTATATTGGGGGGGGGGCGGCGGCATCCATGAATTCTCAGATGGGCTGCAGCAATTGTTTCCGGATGCCAATGATTTTTTAATGCAGCTCTTTATATTCACACCAGTCCCTGCCCTTGAGGAATCCAAGGCCCCTATTTAACATGCACAGAAGACAAGGAGCCTACCAACATGTCATTGGTGTGCTGGAGAAAAATTCAGTACCATACAATCAGAGGGAGAACATACAAACTCCATGCAGATATTGCCCTGAGTGGGACTTGAACCAAGGACTCCAGTGCTGCAAGGCAGAAGTGCCAACCACAAAGCCACTGCACTGCATGGGGAGCGCTGCAGTGCCTAATTGGTAGAACAGGAAACACATGTGCCTAGTCCTATTAGATAAAGAAAATCATCTGGCACACAGAATGCCTGGATTTGGACATATACCGCCCTGGGACATCGGCATGAAGTATTTCCATCTGCAGGGCCATGCCATGCTATAGGCAGGCTGATGTAATGGAGCAGGGGGGGGAGTGACTAATCACTGGACACTGATCTCTTCTAATTATTTTTCCCTTTCCTGAGTCCCTGGAGATCCTAGACTCACATCAGCCATTTCCCACACAGGAAAATTCGGGGAGACAAGCAGAACGTGTGACAACACTGATAAGAGGAGAAAACGGCCAAACCGAATCATCAGCTTTCCAGAAACCAGTTTTGTTTAGCTGCCAGAGAACGGCGTCAGCCTGCCATACATGTCATGTGATCACCTGCAGACATGTCATGTGATCACCTGCAGACAGGTGACAGCTGTGTGTTGGTTGGCCTCTGAAATGAATTGTTAATGATCTGTGTCTGGAGATGAGGGTGTAGCTGGTGTCCGATCACAGGCTTTCTACCTCCTGGGATCCTGATCTACATCTACATGTTCTAGATTTGATGTTGGTCATATATGTATCAATTT
The DNA here is from genome assembly GCF_042186555.1 of Aquarana catesbeiana. Taxonomy (NCBI): domain Eukaryota; kingdom Metazoa; phylum Chordata; class Amphibia; order Anura; family Ranidae; genus Aquarana; species Aquarana catesbeiana. Next base: position 108,997,371 of record NC_133324.1, on the reverse strand, counting down.
TTCATGAGATTGGCCATTTAATCTGCTCATTTAAATGAGGGGTCGACCGATTTTTATGTTTTTATTTTTCAGGGCCGATACCGATTTTTCGGCCGCCTTTCAGACCGATGGCTGATATCAGGTGCCGATATACTGTACATCACCGTCACCAGATGCACCTTGTGACTTGCCACCCAGATGCAGCTTGTCACTTACCACTGTCTCCTGCCACCCATATGCAGCTTGTCACTACTTGCATTACCTCTGGCAGCGGCGTCTGAGCGGGTAAACTTGCACATGCGGGCAGACGGTGAGAGATGACATATCTATCTCTCTGCTCGCCCGTGGCTGCAGCTCTGTCAAGAGCAGCCTTCGTGACCCTGCAGCGGTGATCCGAGGCAGGCAGTGAGAGATGTTATCTCTCTGCTGCCCGCAGCACCACTGACAGGGATTGGCAGAGACTGCAGCAAGCGCCGCTCGGAGACAGGGGGAGGAAGTCTGACCAATATCGGTAAGTTTCTGACAATACCGATTTTTTAAAATTTTTTGGGGGAAAAATGTGATAATCGGCCGACCCCTCATTTTAATCAACTGAATGTGTGCAACAATCATTCTATGTGACGCAAGAAAAATATAAATAAGGATATGTGAACAAAGAAATTTAAATAAGTATTTTATATACTGTCATTACTTATATTAAAGTGTATATAGACCCAATGAGCAAACTTTAATATTTCCGATTACCAATCCTTAGATGTAGTGGCTGCATTCGTTTTCATTTTTTCAAGTTTTTTTTCCCCTTTATTTTCACCTGGTGGCCCTGCCAGTAACACACTTCCTGTCCTTGGGCGACAGTGCTCATCACTATACTGTATCTATGGAGGAGAAGCATTGCCACCCTCTCGCCTGCTTCTACATTTTTCTTCTCCATAGCATAAAGGGAAATATCGGAGAATAATGTAACTGTTAACCGACTGCAGCACGGCAGAGAGAATGTTGAGCAGGGTATGGATGGATCAAAATTCAACGGGTTCAGCAGGGACCAGCTGATTTTCGAAACAATCTATGGCCATTCATGTTTAAGAGGAGTCGATCTAATGATTGACTCATAATTTACGTTTGATCAGAGCTTGCAGCCAATCAGCTGCAGTGCTGTCTAATGTATTCTTAAAGCAGAGGACTACTTTTCAAAAAGTAAAATGCAAGTGCTGGCAGTTACAAGCATATTTGCATGGCATATTCTGCAATATGTGTCAAAGGGCCAAATGACACTGCAGCCAAGGCTCCTGGGCACCACAATAACAGGTGAATTTTAAGCTGTATAGCCGTATGCCCCCTTTATTGTTCATTCCAGACTTTAACGGCTTCAGTCCCGGAAGATTTTACCCCCTTCCTGACCAGAGCACTTTTTGCGATTCGGCACTGCGTCAATTTAACTGGCAATTGCGCGGTCGTGCGATGTTGCACCCAAACAAAATTGATGTCCTTTTTTTTCCCACAAATAGAACTTTCTTTTGGTGGTATTTGATCACCTCTGTGGTTTTTATTTTTTTTGCGCTATAAACAAAGACGACAGTTTTGAAGAAAAAAAAAAAAGCAATATTTTTTACTTTTTGCTATAATAAATATCCCCCCAAAAAAATATTAAAAAACCCACAAATTTTTTCCTCAGTTTAGGCCGATATGTATGTGGGGGATGGGCTTCAAGTCACATGACAGCGATCACTTCTCCCGATGACAGGGAGCAGTGATCTCTTTCATGTCACTAGGCAGAACGGGGAAATGTCTTGTTTACATAGGCATCTCCCCGTTTTGCGGCTCAGTGACACGTTCGCCGAGACACCGGCGGACATAGTCTGTGGGCGCGGTCACGCTGTACGTGGCGGGCGCCTGTTGGCCCCGCTAATTAAAGGGGACGTACAGGTACGCCCATTTGCCCACTGCTGCCATTATGCCGACGTATATCGGTGTGCAGCAGTCGGGAAGTGGTCAGCAGCTACACTTCTTTCCCTTTTTTTTTTTTTTTTTGTAGCTGTTGACTTTTATATGGGTGGAACTGCTCTTTAAGTTTGCATTGCCTTCCACAACCTCACACTTTGGAACATAAGAGGAGTGTTTCATAGTACAGACTCAATTGATGAGAGGTTGCAGATCTTACAAATCTGGATGCATATATGTTATAAAACAAAGTAAAAGGTATTGAGTTATTTTAGCCTGGCTGCAGTGGTTACTGGACTGCCTGAGCAGATCATTCTTTTGATTTTACTTGTTGCTTGAAGTTGGAGTTTCCTAACGTTCTTATTCCCTCTTGAGATTCTTTTCAGCTGTTGTGTAAAATGAAAGCTGGAATTATGAACGCTGTATGTTGAAATTGAGTTCTTCTAGATAAAAGGAAATTCAGCAGCTTTTCTGTTCTTGTCTTTATATTAAACATGATCGGACCTGATGGAAGATTGTGAAAACAATCTGTGATGGCTTAATGAAAGATCAAAGCTTTGGGCTTCTTATTTTCTTAACCTAACCCAAGACGGATCTCTGCTCCCTAGGATCTGCGTCATTTCTAGACTGTGAGGCAATTTTAGCATGGCGTAACTTTTTAATTAAATAGATCAGCAGACCCACGTGCCCTAATGTTGGAATTTGCAGATCTGGAATGATTGCAGGGTTTGTGAATATATGTGATAGAGCCACGTGGACATGGTGCATTTGGTGTTGAAATCCCCCATTAATATATATATATTTTTTTTAAACTTAGGATCCTTTCCCTGAACTCCGGGTATAAAACTGGCATACAATATCAGTCTCCTGTAATCTTGCACAGCAGTACTCGCACTGGAAGAGGGAGAACAGCACTAAGGCAGGTCATACACTGTTTGAACAGTGTATGGGCAGGTTGATTGTAACACGTTCACTGATCAATCAACTTGGGTACAACCAGCAGGCCGGGTTTACCTGTGATTATTGCTCACGTCTGCTATAGCTGCTAGCAATAATCACTGGCTCCCCCCACCGGGAGAAGACAATGGCCTAGCAGGAAGGATTTCCACATCAACATTGGCTGTGTTAATGTGGGGCAATCGAGCGAATTTGTTGCAGGAAAGAAATTTGGTACATGTATGGCCTGCCTTAGGGCCAATTAAAGCTGTATTGCGCTGAGTATAAGGCCGGCCATACACAGTTCAATTCAAACCGTTAATGGGCAGGCTGAATGTACTAAGTTTATCAACTTTGGTACAACCAGCCTGCCAGATTCTCTTGTGCTTATTGCAGCTAGCAACTATTGCTGCCACTAACGGTAATCACTGGCTTCCCCCGCCAGGAGAAGACAATGGCTTGGCAGGAGGGATTCCCGCAGCAACACCGTCTGTGGTTGTAGGAAAGAAATTTGCCCTAACTGATTGGACAATAAATGAGTAGCAACAAACTGACAAGGTCTTCCCTATGATCTTCCCTCTGGTAAGCATGTTCCCACAAAGTCTTTGGTGGATTGCTGACCAGGTGACCATTGATTTTTAGAGAACCTGTCACTTTGCCCTTTCCTGGTAATTGACAGGTTCTCTTGATAGCCCACCTCTTCTGCTGATACTCAACTTTTCCTAATGTCCCTATCACCCTGTTTGCCTGCTAGAGCCCCATGTAGGATCAGTGTTGACTTGCCCAAATTAACACTTATCAAGTTTGGCAATTGGCTGTTGGGGCACTGAGCTTTGCCTTGAGGTAAGGGGAAAAAAAAAAAGTCCTCCTTCATACCTGGAAGTACCAAGTATCTCCAAAGAGAACACCATGATGTTAGGTTTCCAGTATAGTCATTCCTCCCCCTTCCACTAATCTCTATCATTTAGCTGTGAATAGGCATGACGGGTGTACTTTAACAGCAGTCTAACCTGCAGAAAAGTTCAGGACCTAGCTGTCTGTCAGGAGTGCCTAAATCCCAGCACTGGTTTAAGAGGATTAATAATCCCTTAGGCAAGTATAGCAGGTCATGTAGATGTTTTTTTTCAGCTGTATACCCGGAATTGCGTGCTCCTACATGGGCACAACCTCAGAAGATGTGGAAAATGGAAGATCTGCTGTTCATTATTATTCTTCATAATCTTATAGTCGGAGATTGTCAGCTATAGTGGAACATCATGAAGTTTGCAAAGCATTCTGGGATATGTGGAGGACACAAGTTTCAGAAAACAGTCATAAGAACGTAAGCACAACTTGTGTTGGAGCAATCTCCCAGCATGTTGTAACATTCTCTGCACATGACACTGAGCACTTCTAATGCACGCACTTTCCCGTAATGACTCACAAATTTAATTATTGCCAGCAGTGAAGGAATAACTCGCAACACTTGTCAAGAGTGATACATATGTCTGCCTATTAGCTTGTTTCTGTAAATCTCCTTTAGGCTTTTGGCAATGGAACATCCCGGACCTATTGCCTTCACCCCCCCCAACCCCCCCCCCCCCCCCCCCCCAGTACCACTGACAAACTACCTGCACATAGACCTCCTCTGCTATAGCTGTACACTGCTGCCTGGGTGGACATGGATAGTTTTCCCGTTGGAACTGAACTATTCCCGGACTGGACAAATTAAAATAGCTTTTAATTGCTAGTCAGGACAATCTAGCAAACAGCAGGCAACACTTAAAGAGGAAAAGAACACATGATTCCACTTACAGAAATAGATTAGGCTTAGAAACGGCAGACCCTGTCATTTCTTAAGCCAGCCATAGATGTAGCGATATTCTTTCGATTGCAGGAAAGGCAATCGCTAAATTCCCCCCATTCCACGGAGCCATTGTGTTCTCCTGGTGGGGGAGCCATCCCTGCTGGGTGAACACAGTGATTACTGCTAGCGGCTATATTTGCATGTAAAATCTGATAGGCTGGTTATACCCAAGTGGATTGATTGACCAACTTGGGTACAATCAGCCTGCCCATTGGTTCTATCTGACTCCGTATTAATCCAGATAAAATGAATGCAACTAGATATGTGTAGGCTGATATGGAAATGAAATATGCCAACAGTTGAGGAGTCAAGTCATGGTGGCCATGGAGGGGATGATGGGCACACATTGCTGCACATATTTTATGGTTTATATTGACTAGAAATACACAGATGCTTTTCATCTATCCAAAAACAGCAGCCCACATTGTCTACTGAACAAACTGTTAACTCTGCTGGAGAGGAAAGAACACGTACTCGAAAAAAGTGAGTCCTGCTCGAAAGGCCAGCTCCAAGAATTAGACCCTAATCTACCCTTGCAGTGGGGACCTCCCTCTGTGCTGCAAGGTTTAATGCTCATTCTAGGGGACCTAGCTGAAGAGGCTACACTACTTACCCAAGCCTTGCTCCAGAGCTCTCCTCCTCTCCCTTCGGTGCTCTGGGCGCTCCTTTGGCATCATCATACAATGTAGGACTATTAACTTCTGTGTGGAGGAGACAGGAGTGTGACCACAGACAGTGGCACCTTTAGGAGGCTTCACAGGGCTGGTGGGACCCTTCTTGAGTGAGAAATAAGGTAATGCTCCCAATCTCTGCTCTTCTAGACTGAATGACCAGTTATCCTCCTCACTGCAAGAGTAGATTTTGTTTAATTCCTGGACGTGGGCTTTAAATTCCACTTGGTGGGCCCTTATATACATACAATATATATTTATACAATATCTCAGAAAAGTGAGTACACCCCTCATATTTTTGTAAATTTTTTTTTATATCTTTTCATGTGACAACACTGAAAAAAATGACACTTTGCTACAATGTAAAGTAGTGAATGTACAACTATATAGTATACAACTATAATAACAGTGTAAATGTGCTGTCCCCTCAAAATAACTCAACACACAGCCATTAATATAGTAAGTATATAGGTAATTGGACTGTTTCCAGAAACAGAGACAAGACACACAGCCATTAATGTCTAAACCGCTGGCAACAAAAGTGAGTACACCCCTAAGTGAAAATGTCCAAATTGGGCCCCTTTAGCTATTTTCCCTCCCAGTGTCATGGGGCTCGTTAGTGTTACAAGGTCTCAGGTGTGAATGGGGAGCAGGTGTGTTAAATTGATGTTATCGCTCTCACTCTCTCATACTGGTCACTGGAAGTTCAACATGGCACCTCATGGCAAAGAACTCTCTGAGGATCTGAAAAAAAGAATTGTTGCTTTACATAAAGATGGCCTAGGCCAGTGATGGGGAACCTTGGCACCCCAGATGTTTTGGAACTGCTTTTCCTATGATGCGCATGCACTCTGCAGTGTAGTGGAGCATCATGGGAAATGTAGTTCCAAAACATCTGGGGTGCCAAGGTTTGCCATCACTGGCCTAGACTATAAGAAGATTGCCAAGACCCTGAAACTGAGCTGCAGCACAGTGGCCAAGACCACACAGCGGTTTATCAGGACAGGTTCCACACAGACCAGGCCTCGCCATGGTCGACCAAAGAAGTTGAGTGCACGTGCTCAGCGTCATATCCAGAGGTTGTCTTTGGGAAATAGATGTATGAGTGCTGCCAATATTGCTGCAGAGGTTGAAGGGGTGGGGGGGGTCAGCCTGTCAGTGCTCAGACCATACGCTGCACACTGCATAAAATTGGTCTGCATGTCTGTCATCCCAGAAGCAAGCCTCTTCTAAAGATGATGTACAAGAAAGCCCGCAAACAGTTCGCTGAAGACAAACAGACTAAGGATATAGTTTACTGAAATCACGTTCTGTGGTCTGATGAGACCAAGATAAACTTATTTGGTTTAAATGGTGTCAAGCGTGTGTGGGGGAAACCAGGTGAGGAGTACAAAGACAAGTGTGTCTTACCTACAGTCAAGCATGGTGTTGACAGTGTCATGGTCTGGGGCTGCATGAGTGCTGCCAGCACTGGGGAGCTACAGTTCATTGAGGGAACCATGAATGCCAACATGTACTGTGACATACTGAAGCAGAGCATGATCCCCTCCCTTCGAAGACTGGGCCGCAGGGCAGTATTCCAAAATAACGACCCCAAACACACCTCCAAGATAACCACTGCCTTGCTAACGAAGCTGAGGGTAAAAGTGATGGACTGGCCAAGCATGTCTCCAGACCTAAACCCTATTGAGCATCTGTGGGGCATCCTCAAAAATGGATGGTGGAGGAGCGCAAGTTCTCTAACATCCACCAGCTCTGTGATGTCGTCATGGAGGAGTGGAAGAGGACTCCAGTGGCAACCTGTGAAGCTCTGGTGAACTCCATGCCAAAGAGGGTTAAGGCAGTGTTGAAAAATAATGGTGGCCACACAAAATATTGACACTTTAGGCCCAATTTGGACATTTTCACTTAAGGGTGTACTTACTTTTTTTGCCAGCAGTTTAGACATTAATGGCTGTGTGTTGTTATTTTGAGGGGACAGCAAATTTACACTGTTATACAAGCTGTACACTCGCACCTTTACATTGTAGCAAAGTGTTGTCACATGAAAAGAAATAATAAAATATTTACAAAAATGTGAGGGGTGTACTCACTTTTGTGAGATACAGTGTGTGTGTGTGTGCAGATATAAAAATAAATAAAAAAACACAAATAATGCAGCTTTAATCAATAATACACTTTCTAAAATGGAAGCAGTGCATGTGATGACAAGAAGCATGCTGTTGGGAGGAGAGAGCAGAATGACAGAAAAATGGGCTCATCACTATGCTGCTTCTCCTTTCACTGTCCAGTCACAGACAGGAGCAGGTCCATGACTATCTAGGCTTAGAGGAAATGGGTTGAATGATGGTGGTCATCAGACGTAGGACATCTAAAAAGGCAGAAAAAAAAAAAAAAAAAGTATTGCGGGATCACTGGATTTGAGATTAATTTTGGTAATTTCATCTTTTATTGGGCTATTCATTTTATTGTGTAATTTTTGTCTGGAGTTCTGCTTTCAAGTGTAACCAAGGTTTTCTATCGGGATACATAACGGTGTGGGTTCAGATTTTTTTTTTTCCCCCCACTCTTGTGGAAGAGCTTATACCAGCCACCACTAAATGGCGGCTCGTGCTCCCAGCGATACTCCTGTCCAGACAGTCAGGCTGCCAGTGTACAGCACCACATCCCACTCCTCCGCTCAGCAGTCATTGGTGGCTGGGACCGCAAACGTCCCTGCAACCAATGATGTCGCGTGTGCGCCCCGCCCCCTGCTGCTTACAGCCGCGACATACGCCGCAACGTCAGTGGCGCAGCCTTTTCCCTCTGCAGGCTCCCAATCCCTATCTGCCTCAAGCTATGTGGGGTGTTTACCACACTGATGGGCACATTTTCTTAAATGTGCCCATCAGAATGCCCCTTATTTTATGTTAAGGGGCACACTGATGGGCATAACAAAATGTGCCAATCCGTGTGCCCCTTAACATAAAATAAGGGGCATTCTGATGGGCACATTTATATTAAGGTTCACTCTGATGGGCACATTTTATGTTAAGAGCCACACTTATGGGCACATTTTTCTATAAGGGGCACACTGATGGACACAACAGAATGTGCCAATCAGTGTACCCCTTAACATAAAATAAAGGGCATTCCGATGGGCACATTTTATGTTAAGGGGCACACCGATGGACACAACAAAATGTGCCAGAGTGCCCCTTAACATAAAATGTACCCATCAGAATGCTCCTTAGTTTATGTTAAGGGGCACTCTGGCACATTTTGTTGTGTCCATCAGTGTGCCCCTTATTGAAAAATGTGCCCATCAGTGTGCCCCTTATTGAAAAATGTGCCCATCAGTGTGCCCCTCAACATAAAATGTGCCCATCAGAGTGCCCCTTCCCATAAAATAAGGGGCATGCTAAAGGGCACATTTTATGTTAAGGGGGCACTCTGATGGGGACACCTGATGTAAAGGTAGTCTCATGGGGGCACCCAATGTAATGAATGACTCTGATAGGGGCACCAGATGTAAGGGGGAAACATTTACAGAGTATTACCAGAGTGTGTGGAGGAAACGGTAAGAAAAGAGCCAGAGAGGGTGGCTTGTGCCAAAAAAAAAAAAAAAAAAAAAAAAGGAAAGTAGACACGTACGATCTTTCATGGCACAGACCTGTGATTAGGACCTCGGCCGAAAATTCTTTTTCATTACCAGACCTCCTTGACTTTGAATTCACTACCCCTGGCTTATACTTTGGTGCTCTTGAGAATGGAGCTCTGGCTAGAGGAGTGCTATAGGAGAACAAGAACTGAAAACAGATGCTGCAGTCTGATTTATCAAGGCACAGTAGAAATAAGGAATCCTTTTACTTAGTGCTTATCTTTATTTGGCTCGATGCATTACTTACCCGAGCCTGATGTAGAGAACTGAATAGGCTGAATGTGTTACTTATTTTTAACCATGTGGCTTTTATTTATTAGCTCTCATTGCCGGTCATTGCTGAAAATAACTGTCACTGTAGCGTAATGATAGTTTGAGCTCAGTGAAATAAGCACAGTATTATTATCTAGCACATGCAGGTTGTCTTTCAGCGACTGTTTCCTGAGAACAGCTGATAGAGCGTTTTTCCTCCCTGTTGGTAGATGTCTGTTTACTTTGCTGTAAAGATCAGTTCACATTAACTTTTATATACTTGGCTGTGGAAAATACCAGGTGAGACACATCACTGTTTATTTTTGGTTGCACTAACTTTTCTCAGACTACAAGTTCTTAAAAATAGGGTCAAAATTGGGCTTACCAAAATGCCTTGAAGCAAACTTTCGCCCTCATTTTACTAATTCCCTAATTTTAAACACCTAACTTTAATCGATTTGCATATTATTTTTTTTTAACAAAATACATTTTTTACACCTTCGAACCCTGTATGCATTTCTCACCTATAAGGGAATGACATTACTGGTAGATGTAGAATGGGATCGCCATTTATTCCAGAAGCCTTCAGACAACTCAGAGTGTTGGGTGCACATGCCCTGCGTTGGCAGCGCCTACACACTCATTGTTCTGACCAGGGAGTGATATATTGTGCTTCTACAGATAGAGTGCTGAGTGCACAGGTGCAGAACTTTCAGCCATATCATTATGGGGGGCAGCAAAAAAAATACCAGGAGAGTAAAGAACAGACGATGATTGGTCCCATTACTTTGAAGAAGGGTATCATTAAAAATGCTATAACCAAACACAATATTACCAAAAGTATTGGGACGCCTGCCTTTACACACACATGAACTTTAATGCCATCTCATTCTTAGGCCATTGGGTTCAATATTGAGTTGGGCCACCCTTTTATAACAGCTTAAACTCTTCTGGGAAGGCTTTTCACAAGGTTTAGGAGTGCGTCTATGGGATTGTTTGACCATTTTTTCCAGAAGCGCATTTGTGAGGTCAGGCACTGATGTTGGACACGAAGACCTGGCTCACAGTCTCTGCTCTAATTTAGCCCAAAGGTGTTCTATCGGGTCAAGGTCAGGATTCTGTGCAGACCAGTCATGTTCCTCCACCCCAAACTCGCTCATCTATGTCTTTATGGACCTTGCTTTGTGCACTGGTCCAAGTCATGTTGGAACAGAAAGGGGCCATCCCCAAACTGTTCTCACAAAGTTAGGAGCATGAAACTGTCTTGTTATGCTGACGCCTTAAGAGTTCCCTTCACTGGAACTAAGGGGTCAAGGCCAACCCCTGAAAAACAACCCCCCACACAGGCATCACAATACTTTTGGTAATAGTGTATGTAAAAAAATACATATTTATAGTTAAATACAGGCTATGGTTTTTGTAGATAGCTCCCTGCTCTTACTACAGATAGCGGTACTTTTGGATTCTGACCCCTCCTGAAACTGGTTCCAGAATATGACCGGAGGGCATGAAGGTTTAACAGTACTATTAACAATTACAGCAAAAAAAAAAAAAAAAAATCAGATAAATGATAACACATTAGACCTGCCCTTTGGAAATTTGTTCATGAACACATAGGGCCCTAAACGCAGCTACAACCCCATCCAGCCGCAGCCTGCTATAGGCATTGACTAGCTGCACCGGTGGGGCTCGACACTGCACCCCCCTCTCCCTTCTGGGCACACTAAAATGCCAGGATGATGCACTGCAGCTAGATGGCCCCTTGTGCAAGGGACCTTACCAGGATTGAGTGCCAGATGAGACTTCTCCCCTGTCATGTCCATCTGCTGTGAGAAATCAATTGTCATATCCATAATTGGTATACGTTTTGTGTTCGTTTGAACTCCATATAAAGAACAGGTGCCAACATCTGTGTTATAAGAGATGAATTACTGAGTTTCAGCAGTGGGATAATCCTACATAGGATCCAATGGTGTAATGATTGGCAGTGGGTCTGAGGAGCTTTCCTACACCAGCTGGCATCACATGTCAGAATAGAAGTCATTGTAAAGCTCTGACAGAGAGCGAAGAAGAATAATGCCGCCTGACAGATGACCAGAGAAGTTCAGAGCTTCACTTGTCATTGTACCAGAGAATAGAACTGGCTTATGCAGGATAGCAGTGCTAAGAGCAAGAAATCAGAAATCATCTGTTATGTGACTAAAGTTAAATTTGGGTTGGCATCTCAGACATCTGAGGGCTGTCAGACACGTGTAGAACAGGTGTCTTTTACAGTTACCTATTCACTATTACTTACAGCATGCACCCCAAAATGCCTGATATTACCCTTTTAGCCAGAAGAACCAATTCTGTGCCAGTCTCTGGTTTAATTTCCTTTCATATCTAACCCCTGCCAGCCGCCATTCCACGATCCAAAGAGACTGTCTCAGGACGAGCACTCTTATCGAATGGTGGAATTATTGGCGGGGCTTAAATTGGGCAAGTCAAAAGGACCTTGATTTATTACTGCATTTTATTTGGGAACACACCCAGTATTTAAAAGCTAGAAAGCTTGGATCCCAGTGTCAGATAACGTCCTACAGGTGTCAGGGATGTCACTTTGCCTCATCGCTGCCTCCTGGAAATGCCTAGTACTCTAAATCCTGAGGATGTACTCTGCCGGAGCACTTTTTTTGTTTTATTTACTTCAAATTTTTTTGTGGCGTTGAGGCTCCCAGATAAAGGGACCTTGCATTTTCATTCAGGCTCCATGCACACTAGCAGCTGTGACACACACCAGAAAAGTGCTGGGACAAAACCATTCGTAATTAGGGTATTTGTGCCAGCGTTTGGCAGTGACTAGCGGGTTAAGGAGCAGGTGCCTGTCAGGTCCTTAACAACCGATGATAAGTCATCGGTTTTAAGGATGCCGTGGTGGCCGGCTTGCCAGCCCGCTCCGCTCCTTAAAAAACCATCTATTCACTGGTTGTTAGGGAAGCCGGGAGACGCCCGCTTGTTAACACTGCTAAATTCCGGCAAAAAAAATGCAAAATATTAGCTTTTTTTTTTTTTTTGGGTGGTTTTTAAGCTGCTAGTGTGCATGGAGCCTCAAGGTCTACTTTGAGGCTGGGTTCACACCTATGCAAATTGGATGTGGCTTTCTCCGCATCCAATTCGCATGTCAGGAGATTGTGACCGTCCCTCTATGGAGCCGGTTTACAGATCTCCGGAGTGGCTCCAGGGCAAAGTTCACATTTTCTGATCTGTTTCGGGTCTGAAATGGTGAATGGAGACGCAGCGGACCCCTCTGTTCCTCAGTGTGAACCCAGCCTTAAACTAAATCAGAGAAGAGAAGAGGCTTTGGAGATTAGTATAAATAGTAAATGATTTTCATCCTCTAAGGCAGACCTCATGTGTTTTTTTTTTTTTTTTTTTTTTTTTTAAATTGGAGCACTGGTTGGAATAATTGATAGAGCAGATTTATATAAAAACAAAAACAAAACAGAGAGGTCAGTATGCCAGGCAGATATGCAGACACCAGAGACTAGATAATTTTATTCCTGGGTGGCTGCCCTCTGTTTTGAATAACGCCCTCTATTCAGGTCTGTGTGATGGATTAATGACCGGACGGGAAGGGCAGCTCCTTCCATGTTGTGTTTGCATCATGCAAGGGCTGGTCCCCATGGAAATGCCTTTGTTGGTGTGCCCCTTATTGCTGCGAAGAATGCAGGCCCCATTCCCAGCAATCACTAATTGCACCATGACAATGCACTCACATTTCTGTGTAATATGATTACAAACAAGACCAACGGTATCCCATGGGAGGGCAATGCAAGGATCTGGAAGCTTTCATAGAATGAGCTATGATGAGATGTAAATCGATATTCCCAAAATAACCTGACATTAATTGGGTCTGCAGTCTCTGTGCAGTCTCTGTGCACTCTCACCACCAATGTAGATTTAAAAGCCCTAATGAATGTCTGTGTTGGGATAATACAAGGCTTTAATGGCTGGCATGTTTTAATCGACTGTTACACATTTTCTACATACCAGGTTTTTGAGATTGGTTAATTTAATCTTGTGTTTCCTAAGCTTTGTACATACAGAAATCACCACCCCAGACAATACGATGCCTTGTGAGAGTACCAGCTATAATTCTGGCTCAGTTACATTGCTGGGTCTCTGTAGTATAATGTATGTGTCCTGCGTCTATACGTCCACTGGACCCTTCTTTCCTAGTCACTAACAGTGCCAACAGGTTACCAGACCCCAGCTTGCTCCAGAATGGCCCGACCACCCCAGAAGTGGGGACTTCTGGTCTCTAGAGTGTGCTTCCTTACATGAGTTGCATGGAATGCATTAAGGTAAAAAAAAACTGCCTTTACAACCACTTTAAAGGGTAACCCCACTTTTATAGAAAAAAATAGCAAAAAAAAAAAATATATAGCATGTACACTTGTGACAAGTCATGTTGTAATTGAATATTAAAAATGACCTTTCCCTTTCAATCTGCAGCTCTATAATTTTCTGTAAAATGCAATATGGCTTCCTGGAGGTGTTCTGTAAACATATTGTGTACAGAACGCCCGCCAGAAACATAATTTCCCGTTTGTGTGATTGGCTCACTGCTTCTCCCAGAAGTCTGCACTAAGATACTTGTCAGATATCAGGCATCCCCTGCAACAAAAATGTCATTTTTTGGTGATACTCCCAATAGGAAATCACGTCTAAAGGGATAGAGGCCTTGCAGGTTTCCTCCGAGCCCTGCAGGTGCAGCAGCTGGTTGATAATTAGGAAAGCACTCCCAATAGATTCACTTGCCACATGGACACAGACAGCACACAGGGATCTGCAACAAAGTTTAAAATCCTTGTAATGTACATAGATCATCCAGAGGGGGGTTTATTTTTTTTCTCAACAAAAAGTGGAGTTACTCTAAGGGCCCTTTCACATGTGCGGACCGTTCAAATCCGCCTGTCAGTTTTTTCAGGCGGACCTGAACGTTCGCTCCATACATCTCTATGGAGCGACGGATGTCAGTGGTGACATGTCCGCTGACATCCGATCCGCCCCGCTAAATCCAGACGGATGGATGTCCAATTTTCCAACAGTCTGGTGGATCGGATGAAAACGGACAGGCGGTCCTTAATCATCCGATCCCCCCATAGAGGAGAGCGGAGATCTGACAGGTCTGTCCCTGCACAGTGTGTCATCCTCCGGCTCAGCGGATCGATCCCTGCTGAGCAAGTGGATGGCTGAAAACGGATCTGCACGTGTGGGCCTTAAGTCAAATAATATGTAAATTAAAAAAAAAAAAAAATTAACACAAGTTATCCCTAGTGTGTTGAAATACACAAGCGCATCACATAATACAGAAGATTATAAGATGAAACAATCAGCGCCACAAGTAAAAAAATATTGTGAAGTTTAAATCAGATAACCTAATAATAAACATGCACAGCTGCTAAACATTCCAAGTGGTACACCACACTAATTTCAAAATGGATAGTAAATAAGTAAATGTAGCGCTATTTGTAAAATTATAAAATATAAAGTGCAAATCTCTAAAATTAATAAATCCTACATATAAATGAATAGTCCATAAAATGAAGAAATAAAACATGAAAAAAATCTTCTTGTGATCAGTGTATCCACACAATTCCACCACAGTGATTGTTCGTCCTCAAAAGGAGTGCACACCACCACCAGTAAAAATGCGCGCTCACTCTCACGAGCTCTTTGCTCTTACTTCCTCTTCCCAGTCAATGGTGGGTAATCCAGATGGCTCTTTTCTTAATGGTAACTCAGCTCATTAAAATCCAAAGAAACGGATCATCTCCCAGCTTGGCTCAAGATTCCATGAGTTCAGGACATGTAAATAATAAGTATAGAGACCATAGTGTTCTCCGTATACAAATTTATTCAAAGCCCCCCAAACAGACAAGTTGCACTTACAAGATAAAAACTTTTAAAATCACATAAAAACCTCCAGAGTAGGACCCCCGTGTCCACATACACAGTGCCTGGCTGAACGTGACTATCAGCTCCTCCCTTCTAGACGCGTATCGGCCAATCACAGGCCTTCCTCAGTAGATCACAAGAAGAGTTTTTCATGTTTTATTTCTTCATTTTATGGACTATTCATTTATATGTAGGATTTATTTATTTTAGAGATTTGCACTTTATATTTATAATTTTACACATAGCGCTACATTTATTTACTATACATAATACAGAAGAAACTATTATCAGACAGAGTGGAGAGGGAAATCCCTCACAGTGGAAAATTTGCTCTTCACTGACAGCATTCAGACAACACTGAATTATGGCTGTGTATGTTTGGCAAAAAAAAAAGGATCACATATGAGTACATTGTTGGCAAAGAACAGAAGGATGTTAAGCAATTAAAAAACAAAACAATAAATCTATATTATCCTGATTGTAAGATTATACTAACCAGCTGTGTCTTCTTCCTGTCTTCCAGGCTGTCCTTCTATTCGGGGCACTCTTCCTTCTCCATGTACTGCATGCTCTTCCTAGCAGTAAGTATATTATGAAAACGACCTTCAAAAATATCTCTTTTAAAGCACATTTACAAGACAAATGTGTTCCACAAAAAAGACGTTATTCTGAGTGGTGGTGTATTTAAGGTGCTGGGAGAATTGCATCTTAAAGTGGAAATTTAATCAGATAATGAAGCAAATCAGCAGCATCCAGCGAGAAGAAACAGGAGCAATGCTGGGGGGCAATTTACATTACACACTCCTTTTGGTAGCATAATTAATAATATGGAATGTATGTTCCTTGCTAAAGAACATTATTTTTATCAAGTTGTTATGGATATAGTTTAAAGTGACCTTCCCACTATATTAAAAAACAAAAACAAAACAAAAGCAAAATCACCCTTTGAAGGGACACTATTACTTTACTAATGGGGGGACATGCCATTGACACACCCAGAAGTGTTGGATAGCAGCAGCAGGAATGAACATTACTGTCTGCCGGACTGATAATTATTCTTTTACAGGTTTTTGGCTGGTAATGCAATGAACTCCAAACACAAGGGGGGGTGGCTTGTCACATTACTTCTAGTGAAAATTGTTGTTTTAGGCCACCATACACACAGGTGTGCGGAGGAAGCAGCTGATGGGAGTCCCCCATGCCTGACACACGCTCCTCGATGTCCGGGGCAGACAAGTTCATTGAGCCAGATGGCTCATACAATTGTTTAGAGAAGCATTCACATGGCCGTGTGATGAGCAGGACCAGTGTCTGGCTCCCTACTGTTATGTTAGTGGATTTGTGTTTGCATCTACCCAATATGTCAACAGCTGAAAGACATGAGACCATCTGCCACACTGGTAAGGTAAATACAGGTGCAGAGCGGTGCACAGTAAATAACAGAGCGGGGATGACAAAGAAGCAGATCACCAACTGGAGAATAAAGCACAAAGCCAGCATGGACAACATTACAAGGCAATGTCTTGTGATATACAGAGCAGAATACTTTATTAATCCCATTGGGAAATTGTTACCACACAGACACACTTAAAGACAACACAAGATCACAACAATAGACTGAACAAGATGCAAAAACACAACAAAATTACCAACAGCCGCCATTAACACCAAATAACAAAATTAAAACTACACTACAAATAAAACATCCATACAATTAAAATACAACATAGAATAAATAACACAGATTATTAAAATAACAGGCAAACTACCAAATACAAATAATACACCACTTTCTCTAACACCACCCCAGATAATAACCACAATACAAACATGCTATAAAAAAACAACACAAAATCCTGATCATAAACAACCAGAATTAAATATTTACCTCCAGCCCTCAGAGAAAAGAATTACATATCTTGATCGCCACAGGCAAAAATGATTTCCTGTGGTGCATTGTGGGTGTAACAATCTGTCACTGATGGTACTCCGCAGACTGACCAGCGTATTGTGGAGTGGGTGGGAGGAGTTGTTCAAGATAGAACATAACTTGAACAACATTCTCTCCTCCAACACTGTTGTAAAAGACTCCAGTTCCAATCCAACATCACTAGCCTTGCGAATCAGTTTGTTGGACACGTCGGTTGGTGTTGGACACCCTAGGGCAGTGATGGTAAACCTGAGCACCCCAGATGTTTTGGAACTACATTTCCCATGATGCTCAATTACAGTGCAGAGTATCATGGGAAATATAGTTCCAAAACATCTGGGGTGCCAAGGTTTGCCATTGCTGCCCTAAGGCCTCATGTACACTGCTGCTGGTAAACGGACGTTTAGGAGCAGTTGGGCATTTTTTTCAATTGCTCCTGAACTCTCCTCTATGTAATCTTATCAGTACATGTACACAGGGTCGTTTCTAGGCAGTTGAGTTTAGAGGCCTTTTTTGGTAAGCAAAAAAATGAGTTCAGATGAGTTTAGAGGCATTTCAAGCGGCTAAACGTGGTAACTCGCGTTTCGTTTACAGGCGTTTTTCATTTCTGGCTATTTTGAAAAAAAAAACAAAAAACAAAAACTTTTTTTTTTCAAACGCTTCTAAACGCAAATGCGGCAAAATGTACGTTTTTAAGGTGGGTTGGTATCTGTCAAGTTAAATCGTTCAGGAGAGGTTGTAAAAACGTCCCGT
Source organism: Aquarana catesbeiana (assembly GCF_042186555.1). Lineage (NCBI taxonomy): Eukaryota > Metazoa > Chordata > Amphibia > Anura > Ranidae > Aquarana > Aquarana catesbeiana. Next base: position 108,979,486 of record NC_133324.1, on the reverse strand, counting down.
GTACATTTAGCCTTAGACTGCTTCCCCAGCATGCCACTGCATACAGGAGAGCGCTGGCCGACAGACTCAAAAACATCTTCAGCATCATCCAGGAGATGTTAACCACTTCAGCCCTGGAAGAATTTACCCCCTTCCTAACCAGATCACATTTTGCCATACGGCACTGCGTCGCTTTAACTGACAATTGCGCGGTCGTGCGACATTGCACCCAAACAAAATTGACATCCTTTTTTCCCCACAAATGAAGCTTTCTTTTGGTGGTATTTGATCACCTCTGCGGTTTTATTTTTTGCGCTATAAAACAAAAAAAAAAAAAGATACAATTTTGAAAAAAAAAAAAGCATTATTATTTTTTACTATAATAAATATTCACAAAGAATATATTAAAAAACAAATTTCTTTCTCAATTTAGGCCGATATGTATTCTACATATTTTTGGTGAAGAGAAAAAAAAAAAAAAAAATCGCAATAAACGTATATTGATTGGTTTACGCAAAAGTTATAGTGTCTACAAAATAGGGGATAGATTTATGGCATTTTTATTATTTTTCTTTTTACTACTAATGGCGGTGATCTGTGATTTTTATCGTGACTGCGACATCGCAGCAGACACATCTGACATTTTTTTACACTATTTTGGGACCAGTGACGTTTATACAGCGACCAGTGCTATAAAAATTCACTGATTGTGTAAATTACACTGGCAGGGAAGGGGTTAAACACTAGAGGGGCGATCAAGTGGTTAAGTGTGTCCTAGGGAGTGATTCTAACTGTGGGGGGGATGGGCTCACTACAACATGACAGAGATCACTGCTCCCGATGACAGGGAGCAGTAGATCCCTGTCAAGTTGCTAGGCAGAACAGAGAAATGCCTTGTTTACATAGGAATCTCCCCGTTCTGCCGCTCTGGGTCACGATCGCAGGCCCCCAGCAGACAGAGTGCGCGGGACCAACGGGCTCGCTTACGGTGTACGCGTGATTCCACGATGCCGCGCCTTAAAGGGGACGTACAGTACACCCATTTGCGCAGCCGTGCCATTGTGCCGATGTACATCGTCATGCGCTGGTCAGCAAGCGATTAAAGGACCTCAGCCTCCTCAAAAAGTAGAGGCAGCTCTGGCCCTTCCTATAGAGCACCTCAGCGTTCTTGCTCCAGTCCGGCTTATTATCTATATGCACCCCCAGATACTTGTAACTCTCTACTACAGCCACTCCTCGGATAGAGATTGGGGTCACTGGTGGCTTCCTCTTTCTGAAATCCACAAGCAGCTCCCTTGTCCGTCACATTTAGATACAGATGAATAACCTCACACCATGTGACAAAGTTCTCCAACACAGTCCTACACTCAATCTCTCCCTTATCCTCAATACATCCCACTACCACAGAGTCATCAAAACTTCTGAAGATGGCAAGACTGTCTGGTATCTGAAATCAGTGGTGTAGACAGTAAAAAGAAAGATGTAGGCCAATCCATGTAACCACTGTGCATAGAGCTTTGGGGAAACTGATGGTTTGAGACAGTTGTCATCCAGTATTAGGTCTCATGAACAGGAGAACACTGACCCAAATGAACACAGACTCTCTCAGGGAATTAGTTCTTACACCTATACGTGGATTTTACAAGTACTGGTGTATACTGTACCTGTGAACAGCCATTCTGGGTGCAGAACAAAGCCAGGATTTTACATTGTATGCCTCTAATGCAAGCTTGTGCATGAGACCTTAAACAACAAAACAGTAACAAAATAACAAGCCTTTCCTCTTCACCAAACCCCAGTTCTCTCCTGTAAGGGATGGAGGCATGCCATAAGGGGCTTAGTTCACAAAGATAAGATTCTTTATTTTAGCAACGTATTTGAAGTCTTCAAAGGGTTGAATGTATTGGTCACAATCTGGAAATAAGGATTCCTCCTGGTGTGTCTATGGGTGGTCTCCATAAATGACACACAATTCTTATAAGGTTCTCTATACTCCCAGCTCGCAAGGTTTGCATGTGTGCATCAATGGATTGTTGTGGTACTGGCGGTGGTTAATGTTGTGGATATTGGAGAGCACTGCTGGTAAATGCAGATTTACTGGCGTCTGTGAGATGCAACCTTAACACGGCATGTCTCCTTATCATGCAACTTCCCAAAAAAAGTACTAATTCCCTTCCTGGTGGAGCTAAAACCTCAGCATCTCCATCACTTTGCCGCGCTCAGAGCCAAGGATTTTGCTGCCAGAAATCTGCTCACTGATGCTTTTAAGAGCTTGGAAAAAAATACCAAGAGATTTATCTATTTAAAGTGTTTTCATTATGGGGATAACAGGATTTCAGTTCTTAAGCGTGGAGTGGTATTATTGTACTGTTTACTATCACTCCAATTTATAATAATCAGAACAGAGAACGCTTGCCAAAACTAATAATCTGATGGTATATTTTACTTTTACCAATAACCAAAAGTCTACCTGATTTGTATAGAATTGGAATGGAATCTTATAGTAGGTCTTCACCCCGTGGCTTCTGAAAACCCATTCTATATACTTTTATGTAAGCTTCCAAAACTAGTTACCTGGCTTTCTATGACATGACTGAGTCACTGACCTGAAGGAATTTATAGTGCAAGTGAAATCAAGACCTCCTAATCTGCATATCTCTTCCAGGTGCATGACTCAGAAATGATGATCACTATGACAGTTTGTGGGTGGATGAGGGCCAAAAAAAAAAAAAAAAACATACCTTTACAATGGGTTCCCCTTACATACTGCAATATACAGAGTAAAAAGCAAATACCATTTTTTTTTTATACTGAAGCAGTGTCCCTCCAGCACTGCAACCTGTTCTGATGGCTACTTCTGTAAGACTCCCCATGTACAATACAGGGTTAAATAGCCTTATATTGTACACAAACCTGAGCCTCCATCCACAGACCAGAGTTTATAGGGGAGTCAAGTATCGCAACTTGCACTGCCCCCCCCCCCCCCAAGGCATAACAGCACAGACATCAACAAACACCCCCCCGGGTTTTTTTCCATCCTATTTCTGAAGTTAGGCTTTAAAATAGAATATCCACATTACAGAACGTCACAGCCAATATTGCAGTGATTGAATCGGACATGTTCTATTCAAACACTTTCCTTAGAGGTGTCCTGGGAGCTGATGCTGAGCTGTACCAACTGATTTATAGGCCCTAGTGTCCAGTAAAGGATCTTATTGTCTACATAAAGTTTAATGTTTGTTATGTGGCAATGAACCGATTAATGTAAATATTGTATATATGTAATGTATGTAAATGCTCCTATACAGTAGCACTTTATTATAAGTACTTACAGTTGCCTGAGAGCCCCATTAAAAATTTACCTAAAGCAGTTCCTTGGGATGGTGGCAACAATGCTGCACTACTCCTGAATTCAGAGCAGAGTTGCCACATTCAGGTACACTGTGTCTGTTTGCACTGCAGTGGGTTGAAAAAATTTTTTTTCAACCCACTGGCTATCAGTATTGTCACTGATAAACATGCCTAAGCTAGTCAATTAGTAATACAATTTATTGTAGTGCATTACCATACTTTGCCTTGTGGGGTGCTATTAACCTCCTTAGTGGTATTCCTGTGAATTTTCAGTACCAAAAGCGGTAACCCTGAGCCACACTCAGGATCCCATCGCAGGATCCAGGTATAGTTACTTCCCTTGTCCCCAGGATCCTGCGATGTCTCCCCGCTGTGTGCGGTGGCCGTGTCTCCGCTCGATTCATCACAGTGCCGAGCTCCGTTCCCTGCGAGCGTTGTGACGCTTGGGGACAGAGCACAGCGCCAAATTCAAAACGTTAAAAACACACAATACAGTAATGTAATCTGTAAGAATACAGTGTATCCCATTTCTTCACATCCCTTTTCTCCCTAGTGGTTTGTCCAGTGCCCTGCATGCAGTTTTATATTATAAATGCTGTTCTTTCTGCCTGGAGATTGTCCATAGCAACCAAAAAGCGTCCCTTTACATCAAAAGGGGTTTTAGACCAGCTAGAAAACAGCGATAATAAATTAGAATCACTTGCAGAATTGAGCGATAGTGATTTGTGGGAAAATCCGTCAAACACTGAAAGTAATGACAGCGACAATTCTGCACCTGAGCAAATTTCAGTGTGTTTGATTACATTATTGAATAATTTTTATCATTATTTGTTATAATTATTTATTAAATTATAATTAAAAGTTTTAAAATTTATCATACCCAGGATGTCTACTAGACTCTTGTTTGGACAGATTTAAGGGTTATTCCTAAGAATTACAAGCCTACAATATACAACGCCAAATTTCCATGCAAAACATTGTACCGCTTTGAGCATCAAAAATCTGACATCATCATACCACCAGGGAGGTTAAGAATCATGGCACTGCAACACAACAGAACGCATAATGCATGTTTTCACGTATTGCAGTAATGTGTGCTCTAACATTGCGTTATTGCAGGGCAATAGGTGAACGAAGGTTAAAATGGTGTAAACCTTGTGTGAGAAGAAGTGCTTGTAATAGCAGTTGGAGGCAGGCATGTGGAAAAAAAAAAAAAAAAAAATTATATAATTGTCTTTAAATTCCTTTCACGCATCTTCATGTCCCTTTTTTATATCTCTCTTCCAGCTGTATCTTCAGTCCCGAATGAGAGGAGATTGGGCCAGGCTTCTCCGTCCAACCATCCAATTTGGCCTTGTTGCGGTTTCCATTTATGTTGGTCTTTCTAGAGTATCGGACTACAAACACCACTGGAGTGACGTCCTCATTGGCCTCATCCAGGGAGCCATTGTGGCAGTCCTTATTGTAAGTGTATTACTGTGCCTAATGAGCTTCTAAAGGAAGTCCTACTCTGCAAGCTGCCTCAATGCTATATAGATTGTAAGCTAGCTTCCCTTACCATGGCATTACTATCATCACACGGCATACAAGACATAGTTGTGAATTTCTGTGCTTCTGTTAGGCTGGGTTCACATGCAGACGGATGCGGCTGACAACAGGGGTCCGTTTCAGGCCCGAATTTTTGCCTGAGCCAGGCACACTCTCCTGTCAGAGAATTGGATGCGGGGAAACCTGCATCCAATTCGCACTAGTTTGAACCCAGCCCTAATGTCAGAAGACCCGTCCATGTTGCCAAGGGCACTAGAAAAGAATGGGGTGGGTTCTACCTAACCACTTACCTATTGCGCACTTTTACCCCCTTCCTGCCCAAGCCAATTGTCAGCTTTCAGTGCTGTTGCACTTTGGATGGCAATTGCATGGTCATCCAACGCTGTACCCAAACACATTTTTTTTTTTTTTTTTTTTGAGATGGAGCTTTCTTTTGATGGTAATCACCACTAGGATTTTTATTTTTTGCTTAAAAAAAAAAAAACTCCAAAAACTTTCTCCTTCACTAATGTGTGCTGTTGGGGCTGCACTGATAATTGGTGCCCTGATTATCCGTGCAGATCCCCGTGTGAGGAAAACGCCGCTGATGTGCTCTCCTCACGCGCTGTCAGTGTGAGGAGAGGAGAGGAATGCCAATAACCAGTATTTCCTTATTTACATGTGAACAGCTGTGATTGGACACCGTTAATCGCATGGGTAAAAAGTCTCATCATCAGCAGTTTACCAGGATTGGTGGTGCGTGGTGTCTCAGGGACAAAGCGCACCACCGATCGACAAGCGTGTCGGTGGTTGTCATATGACATGCTCCTAGAACGAGAGTGCTGCCGCTCGCCTGTCGTTTGACTTGTTAGATCATCTATACTTACTTTTTTTACTTAAATATGAAAATATTGCATGTAAACATTCCCTAGGAGGACCTGGTTGCCTTGCACTTCATAAAATGTTTATATACACCCCTCAGAATGGCTCAGGGAACACCCCATAAAAGTAATATCCACCCGATTTTTTTTTTTTGCAGAAGCAGTAAAAAAAGTGCATAGCTTGTGTTCCCAGCATGTTCTAGATACACTGTATAATAGGACCCCCATATTACATATTTTCCTCAAAATAATGAAAAATTATATAAACACCGGTGTAGAAAAATGATCAAAAACCTACTTTCACATTAAAAACTATGAGTCAAACATGGGACCTGCGTATTCTAATCTACGGGTTTGTTCCAGTTCAGCAGCTAAATTAAGGCCAGAGACAGACTGGTGGCTTCACATATAGTATTTCCTGGTGCGAGTCACTTTTAATAAGCAAAGCTCTGAATCTTATTGGGGAAAGTTGCGGGCAAAAGGCATTTGCCTTCTGACACAAGACACCAAATCCAGGCCCAATTTAGCTTCTTCTCCCAAATTACCAGGTTTCACTTTTTAATTCCCCTCAATAATCCCTGGCTGCACTGGTAATGGCATCCAAATCTCCCCAATTACAAAGCTCTGATTAGGCAGCCATATTTGTTTATTACATATGAAGGCTTTGCCTCCAGTTTAGTATAAAAAGAAAAATTCCCAGCTCACTTACCAACCAGCCTGCAACAAACCGAATTGTCCGGTCTTAACAGTTCACATTAAACCAGGGGTTTAGTTTGAATACATAAGCTGCAGGGCCATTTCATAGACAGCCCAGTGTAGTGCAGTCCTAACTCTATACATTTTGAGAGTCTCCATAGTTGGAGCACATATACATTAATGGATAGATTGAGGGCAGGAATGCCTGGAGGGAGCCCATCCCTCCTTAAAAAGGTACAGGGGACAAACTGGACAGCCAGCACTAGCACAGTGGCAGAGAAGGTATCCCAGTGCACCCCCGTACCTATTAACCAAAGTACAAATGGCAACCACCCCAACCTATAACTGGCCTTTGGAGCCTCCAGTTTATTAAAGCTACAGGGAGACCACCTACAACCTACAATCTTCTGAAATACCTTCTGGGCAAAAAGAATACTAAAATGCAACATGTATGCTGTAAAAGAAAAAAAAAGTCGTAGTTTTCCTTTAACATTTTGTCTTGTATTGCACAGGTTGTGTACGTGTCAGATTTTTTCAAAGACAAGAAGAACAGCTTCAATCCCAAAGAGGAGGATTCACACACTACACTGCATGAGACATCAACCAACGGGAACCACTATGGAAGCAGCCACCAGCCATGAAGCCACTTCTGCCAGTATCCTGCTTTCACCACAAAGCATTGACACGAGTTCTGTTCTCTTAATTAGCCTTTAGGTCTAAACAACACAAGCAGTTTTAATTTCAAGCTGATTTAATCCACTGGTTGTTATGTGCTGTAAAGAAGATAACTGCCAGAAAGAGATTCAATGACTTTCTAGCACGAGACTAAATCTGCTTGTGTAGGTTAGTCCTTTGCCTTCAGTGCTGGAGACGCTGACCCTGCATGGCACTCTAGCACTTAAGCATGTGATCTGCATTTGTTGCCTGTACACCATGCCGGCAGCCATTCTGCAAGCTAAACAGCCATTGGTGAAAACACAGCCTGGCCACAGATGTCTCCACTGGAGAGGCTCTTGAATGTCAGCTCAGTATACATAATGACTCCCTGCGCTGTGTATAGGGGACTCATGCTATGGAATGCTGCTGCTATACCTGTCAGATGCCCACTTTGTATATAGTTATAAAGAACACCTTTTTATGTATAATGTTATAGCTTTAAAATTTTAAAATAAATGTGTTTAATGCTTTTATCAACTATACAGAGACACAATACAAGAAATGTGGTATTCAAATTGTAAATTTTTTTTTTTATTAAAATAGTGTGGTAATGGTATGTACAAACATGTAATATTGCTATGCACGAACATTGCTTGGTTCTGCAAACTGTAACACCAAAACAATAAAACAGTTTATATAAACAAGATCAGTCTTACATGGATGAATTTGTACAAACTTTAAAAGAAAGGTTTTGTTGGATCAAAACTGGCACTGAATCCCATAATCTCCGTTACAAATACAAGCTGGCAGCAAAAACAATGTCCCTCTTGATTTTTGTAATACCTGTGAGAGAAAGAAAACAAAAAACGGGTTTAACACATACACCTCTAGCTAAATCGTTAAATATACAGATGAACTTATATCTTTATATATCTATATAGAGAGATATATATCTCGATATAGAGATATAAATATATTACACACACATACATATACACTTTTTGGAAATTAAAAATGGAACAATACTCAGCTCCAGCGATGCAGCGTCCTCGAGCTTCCTGCCCAGCCGCTGACATCTTTGAGCTGACGGCTTCTGGGACTCAATCACCGGCCATTGTCATTGGCCAGGCGGGGATGACATCACTCCCGTCCATGTGCGGAAGTTCAGTCAGATTCAGCATTGCCGCATTTGTACAGTGATCTGTGTGTGTGTGTGGCTCACTGTACAAGGCCGGACAGGCAGGTAAGTAGCTTTAATGCAGACGCAACAAAGCATGTCTCTTATGCATTACAAATCCTGCCTGTCCACCAATTTTAATTTCCCAGCATAAAGTCATTTTTTTTTTTTGCTTGTACTCTACACATTTGTGTCAAGCTACAGGTTGCTAAACAGCATAAGGAAAGTGGCAATACTCCCCTGAGGCTGCGATTCTTCAGACTCAATTTTCATAGAAAAGCATTCCTACTGGCTACCTAATTTTTAACTTACAGATTGGCGTATAACATAAGGACATTGTTATGGTAACCAACAGTTGAGCAGAGAAAAGAATCCATCACATTTAAGAAATACAAAAGGTGTTTTTATTATATAATACGTGAAAATGTTCTTTAATTCTATAGATCAGGCCGTGTCCATTAAATTGTGCCAAAAGCAGATGTTGAAGTCACTGTAATGAACTTGTTGGAAAGCTTTAAAGGAAAACATTAATTTTGAAAAGGCGTTAATGGGATTAAAGCTCCCCTGTACTAGTGAACAAAAGGTGGAGCTATGTGAAAACTCTGCTAATTATAATCTGGAAATCACACATTAAAGAAAATGCCCAATGGGAGGTCTGGGCTACACCCAGCAATTACAATTTCTTTTTTATAGAGTTTATTTTGCTCTGCCTTTGGTGCCAGGAATAGGAAAGGCCACTTGAATCCATTTTGATTGTTTGTACATATTTTAGTGCCTATAGATGCAACTGGAATCGTCCATCACACACATTAGGTTGAAGTGGTGCTCCAGTCTCCTAAGCAATTTTTTGATAAATGCACCCCTGTAATTCTTACTGTCCTCATACTTGTAAATCTGTAATCTCTTGTAAACAGGCAGCGGCCATCAAGGATGTGGGCATCTGAAGCCCGCTCCTGTGTATTTCTGGGATTCGGTGCAGCTAGCTACCCAGCGTGTGCACCTCCAGATCTGGAGCCTGCAAAGTAATGACACTGCACAGTGCACTTTGTTGATTACAGGTTGCTTTGACAATGGCGGCATCAGCAGAAGTTCCCGCCCCATTGTTATGGCAACCTGTCAAACAGAGAACCCGGATTCTCATGATCGTACCCGCATTGAATGCCTTAAGAGTCCTGGGATCCCTGACATATCCTAGGAGTCAACGGGCCGGGCTGATGACGTAGTCACGCAGGTGGGCTGCGCTTGGAAGTTGCGGGAAAGACCAATTAAAAAAAAAAAAAAAAAAGATACTGTCTTTACAAATTTCACCATTTAAATATCCAAACAGTAAATCACTATGAGGGCACAATGGGGTAATTATGAAAAATTAGTGGAATTCCTCTTTAAGGCACTAATTTGCAAATTAAGAGAAATGCAGAAGCACCCAGAGTTGCCCCATGCATTCAGGGTCAAATGTCTGGAACACAGGTCTTTTGGATGCTGCAATTGTCCCTCCCGGGCGCACTAACAGAGGAACGCTCAGAAGCTAGACACCCCCTGTGTGCAAGGGGCCTTAAAGGCAAGCAGGATGGGGAAGAAAAGTTATGCAGCAATCCCCTCATGATATTAAAGTAGGGCAATGTGTTACTTATTCTCTTCTACAGCTGATTAAAGGACATTCAAGGAAAGGTTTTGTTGAAAAAAAAAAAAAGAAAATCCTTTTGCGACTTGAGATGCCACCTATTTTGTCAACTTGGGCAGTAAAATTTAGATTTTTTTGGTCAATGTTATTAAAAAGGTAGCCGCAGCCTTAGCTGTGATTAGTAGGACTTCTGACAGCTCACAGATAAATCGAGCCACTTGCCGGCTCTCCTGTGCGAATCACCGTAGCTGTGCAGCAGCTCACGCAGTTGCAGGCGCGCGCTGCCGGCGGCTCACTCTCGCTGTGGGAGAGTGCCCGAGGGTCAGGTGGACTCAACAGGGATCTGCCAGTGTAAGCAAGCGAATCCCTGTTCTGCCAGATGACATGACAGATCTGCTGTTCCCAGTGATGGGGAACAGTGATCTCTGTCATGTCCCTGGCAGCCCATCCCCCCCTACATTTAAAACACACCTAGGGAACACATTTAACCCCATGATCGCCCCCTATTGTTAACTCCTTCCCTGCCAGTGTCATTTTTACATTGATCAGTGCACTTTTTTTTAGCACTGATCAATGCAATAATGTCACTGGTCTCCAAAAAGTCTAATTTGGAGTAAGATTTGTCCACTGCAATGTCGCAGTCCCGCTAAAAACCGCAGAGCACCATTACTAGTAAAAACAATAAAGAATAAAAAATAAAAGTCCCTAAACATATCCCATAGTTTGTAGATGAGATAACTTTTGTGCAAGCCAATCAATATACGCCTATTGCGATTTCTTTTTCCAAAAATATGTAAACATATATATAGCCAGCCTAAAACTGATGAATAAAATGTGGTTTTTTTTTAATATTTATTTTTTGGATATGTATTATAGCAAAAGGTAAAGTTTTTCAAAATTGTCGCTCTTTGTTTATAGCGCAAAAAATAAAAACCGCAGAGGTGATCAAATACCACCAAAATAAAGCTCTATTTGTGGGAAACAGAGGACATCAATTTTGTTTGGGTAAATCGTCGCACAACCGTGCAATTGTCAGTAAAAGCGATGCTGTGCCGTATCGCAAAAATGGCCTGGTCATTAAGGGGGAAAATACCTCCGGTCCTTAAGTAGCTAGAGATGTTATTGAATTACACTCTGCAATTGGCAGACATTAAGGCTCATACACTAAAACACATATTGAGCAAGTGGTTTTAGATATCTGCAAAAAGGTTTCATGGCAGATTTTCATCACATTTCTCACCCAAGCCCCGTTTAGACAAAGACCTGTACTGAGCAATAAAAGGGGGAAATTAAAAGGACAGCCACATCATCACAGTCAGTATAGATGACCCAAGATAAAACTCCCAAAGTATGATAAGAACTACAGTTCCACTCCGCTTCCTGAATATAATTTTATTTTTTTCTTGTTTACCCTTTCTTCGGAAAAAGTTTGGTCCCATCTCTAATACATGTGATTCGTCTAGGCACGCTGTGCCATCTGGGATATGTACCTCACATATACCAGAAGGCTTTAGGGTTTCATTCACAGAGGAGGAGGGGGGCGGGCCTAGAGACGCATTATCAGGAGGCCTGCCGGCTGAACCCCTCTCACACAAACATGGCGGTGCGGGACCCCAGTGGCGGCTGCTGAGAAGAGGATCTCAGCAGGGCAACGCTGGATCTGCTGGGTGGGCGAATATGTGTAGAACCAATCACAAGGTAAGCAGGACTTAAAGCAGATCTTCACCTTCTCAGCCCCCCTTTTTTTATTTTTATTTGGCTCCTGTCTAAAACAGCCTTAGTTTATGCGTACAGGCTTGCTATGTAGATGTGCCATCACTTCTAACATGCTAGTCCCAAACCCAAGCATTGGAGGGGGTTGAAGAACAACCTGGTTACCTACCTCCTAAAAACTGCCAAGAAAATTCTGTGGGAAAGACATTCAAAACATTTCAGAGAGCTGTCCCACAGAACTGCTGAGAGTCGGATATGATTCAACAGATCTATAAATACATACCATAAATATATGTATCTGAGAGACACACCTTAGACTGTAAGCTCATTAAAGACACACACTAATGTATAGTATATAAAGTGCTTCGTAGATTGCTAGCACTATATCAATGCCTGAAAGACTCAAAATGTATAGTAAAAGCCAAATGGACCAAAAGACTACATTGATGAATATGATTAAGGATTCGTATCACCACAGAGTGGTACTGTGGATATGACATGTATTACAAAAATAGAATCAAAAACAATTACATAAAATTTCATAAATTCACAAAATGTGCCTAGGAGCCTAAATAACACACCACCTAAATACATAAGAGTATTAACGAAACATTCGGTCTAGTCTTGTAAAGTCGCCTCATGCCACATACCCTAAGGTAATTAGTGATATCTAGCACGAACGATAGATTACATCCAGGACAACCAAACAGGTCTAGGCTGGATCAATTTGGGGAAGCCCCCACTACATGAAAGCCCAGTCAGTATAGGGTATATGGTCCTTGATGGGTATCTTAAGGTAACATTTCCTGGAGCTCGCCGCTCAGAGGACAGCGCTACACAGGGTAAGAGCAGCTTGTTTGGTTGTCCTGGATGTAATCTATCGTCCGTGCTAGATATCACTAATTACCTTATGGTATCTGGCATGAGGCGACTTTACTAGACTACTTCAAGAAGCGACTTGAAGATCTGTTTTCCTGAATGTCCATCAAGGTTGAGGATTTTACTCTCCGCTCAATTTGCGGTTTTTGTTTTTGATAAATAATACGCCACAAGCTCCTGAAGAAGCGTTTGTTGGACACGCGCAACATGTAGAGCTGAGTTTTTATATGACACACTACCTCCTCAATTTTTCTTATTACTGTTAGAGTGAATTGTTTGGTCATCTGAATGTTTCATTAATACTCTTAATGTATGTAGGTGGTGTTTTATTTAAGCTCCTAGGCACATTTTGTGAATTCATGAAATTTTATGTAATTGTTTTTGATTCTATTTTTGTATTAAATATATATTTTTATATACTTGTGTTATGCCTAAAAAGTCCATTATGCAAAGATTCACCTTTTAATATTCTACATTGATGAATACAAATGCATGTTATATCACACAGAGCACAGCGTGTATATGGATGATCGCTCAGTGCGTTCCAACACTATTATTCTAGTCCACGTGTGAAGGTTTGGATTGTAGTATGCATCTTGCAGAGTCTGGGCAGAAGCTATGCTTCTGCTTGATAAGACCCTTATCTTGGGCCTGCTGCTTGAATAAATACTGAAAAGGTTTCAGCAGATAAAAAGTATATTGAGGTAGTGCTGAACTGAACAAAAAACTCTGCTGTAACATTCTGCCTACTGAAATATACCTCAACTTTCTGGAGGACATTTCAGAGCAATGATGTAAGTTCATGTCTGTCAGATGTCTGCGGTGAGTGAGCTTCTTGGGTAACATTTTTGGTTTTCTTGTAAAATTGTCTTTAACCTCCCTGGCGGTATGATTATTTCGGATTTTAGGTGCTGAAAGCGGTACAATTATTTTGCATGGAAATTTGGCGTTTTATATTGTAGGCCTGTAATTCTTAACAATAACACACTTAAATCTGTCCAAACAAAAGTCTAGTAGATATCCCGGGTATGATAAAGTTTGAAACACAAAAACATAAATTATAATATAATAAATAAATATAAATAATTTAAAAGAAAATATAATAAAAATAAAATTAATTTCTCCATAAATCACTATCACTCAATTCTGCAAGTGTTCTAATTTACTATCGCTGTTTTCTAGCTGGTCTAAAGCCACTTTTGACGTAAAAGGACACTTTTTGGTTGCTATGGACAATCTCCAGTTTCCAGGCAGAAAGAACAGTATATACATATATAACATAAAACTGCATTCAGGGCATGAGGCAAAGCACTGGGGACAAAAGGGATGTGAAATAATTTCATACAGTACTGTAATCTGTATGTGTTATGATTTTTACAATTTTTTGAATTTGCCGCCAGGCTCCGCCCCGTGCGTCGCGGCGCTCGCAGGGTACGGAGCCTGGCATGGAGAGGCTTCGGGAGAGACAGAGCCCGCAGACACAGCGGGGGACATCGCAGGATCCCGGGGACAAGGTAGGTAACGTGGCACCAGGATCCTGCAATGTAATCCTGAGTGTGGCTCGGGGTTACCGCTAATGGGACTGAAATTTAACCCCGAGCCACACTCGGGAAAACCGTCAGGGAGGTTAAACCACTTCAGGACCGGGCTTTCTGGCACTTTGTTTACATGCAACAATCAGTACTTTTGGCTAGAAAATTAAATTTTTTTTCAGAGGCCCTAGAAAATAAATTGGCGTGGTATGTCGCACGGTATTTGCGCAGCTGTTTTTCAAAAGCAATTGTTTGGGAAAAAATACACTTTAATAAAAAACACAATACATAAACCAATTTTTTGTAAAATGTAAAAGATGTTACACCAAGTAAATAGATGGCAAAAATGTCACTCTTTAAAATCGTGCACGTCTGTGCTGGGTGTCAAACTACGTGAATTTTACTATCCATAGGTGACACTTTAAAAGCGTGTGGGGGGGTGGGGTGTGGGGGCGTGGGGTTAGTTAGCCGCTCCAATTGCGATTACAAAAAAGCCGACCATCGGCTGCAAATAACAGTACAAGCAACATCCTGGTACAACCACTTGAAGACCGGTGACCTACCAGGTATGTGACTGGTTGGCAAGTTGTTAATATTCATGATTACTTGGGTTTTGCTGCCACTTTCAGGTTAATGGACAAGAGCCAAAAAATAGGCAGGAATGCCCATCTGGCCATAACCCTTCACGGCTCCGTTAAGCCTCAGTTTTGCAGCAAACAATGAGGATTAGACAAGAGAGGAGGGATCTCTGTGTCTTGTGGTGTACTCCAAAAACAAAGATTTCACAGGTAACCCAAAAGTCTCAAATACTTAATACATCACAGGACTTTCATATGCATGACCAAGACAATAAACATAAGGGGTGGAAAACACAAACATTCTCAAAACCCAAAAAACAAGGAAAAACACCTTCCTGGAGGTTGACTTTCTTGCCTTGAGAAGGGTAGGCAGGGATCAAAGAGCTGAAGCCCAACTCCTGAAATTCAGGAGGTGTTTTTAACGTGCCATCAAAGCAAGAGACCGAAAAACAGGATGGAAGATCAGACAGCAAATCTGGCTGATCTGGAAGAGCTGAGGCTCAACCAAGAGATCCACATTCTTCTTGGCCAAGCAGGTGCTAATAGAATTATTTGAATGCCCTCTGCTATTACCTTGCAGAACAGGCGAGGAAGAATCTGAAGTGCAGGGAAGACAGACATGAAAAAACGAATTGCATGTAAAAAGAGGATCCAACAGGCTGGTTGTACCAAAGTCGATCGATGAGCTGGTTGTACCAAAGTCGATCGATGGGTGGATGGATCGAATTCGGTACAACCAACCTGCCCATAGAAAGATGAAATCACGGCTGGTCCCTGCTGAACCAGCTGAGGTTAGATGCATCTATGACAGGTTTGGCTCTAAGGACTATAGATGTTGAGTCAGAACCAAAGCTGACTTCTGAAGGTTCAGTGTCAAACTAAACCTTTCCAGCCTTCTGGACATCTGATGTCAGTTTGCTCCAAGAAGTGTGGGTTGTCCAGGTACCCCATAATGGGGATACCCCAGGTACTCAACAATTGCAGAATTGGAGCCAACAGCTTGGTAAACACCCTGGGGTCCAGGGACCGGCCAAATGGTAACACCACAAATTGGTAATGGCAATTCTCCACTTCAAATTTCAGAAACAACCGACGAGGCTGGAAAATTGGGATGTATAGGTAAACATCCTTAAATTCCAGTCACACTAGAAATCCTACACATAAAAGCGAAGCAATCTCTGATAAGGCTGATTGCAGCTTGAATTTCTGAACTTTCAGGAACTTGAGGTCCAGAATAGGCTGGATGTCTCAGGGGAGGTGGGGGATGGTTTGGAGGAACACAGGAACATCTTTTTTGGGGAAAGTTCAGCTTTAAATTTGATGGTATTGATCAAAGTACACAGAGCCATTCACATATTTATATAGGCTGACATTTTGTTGCATACAATCATGTATATATGTCATTAAGTCCCTTTGCACACGGATGTCACTTTACTGATGTTTACTCGGGTGTCAAGACCCAAGTAGTGTTGAGTATAGGCGTGTAAAGGTGTGTAAGCTTATAGATGAGTAAACACATGTATGCGAGTAAATTACTGCACTTGGGGGGGGGGGGGGGCGGGGCTTAGGGGGAGACACTAGCAGGCAGGCTTGTTACTGCAAAAGGGATATACTATAGGCTCAATTTACACATTGTGATAAGTATATTTTTTAACAGTTATTTTCAGTTACATCCAATGTGATTTGATTACAATTGTTAAAGCTTTTTGAATCAAACCCTGTCTCCTCTGCAATAAAAGCTGCTTCCCTTCCTGCTGGCTTGTTTTTTTCTCCTACAACTAAAAGGTTATTTTGAGTATTTTAAAAAAAGAGGAATAAAAATCACAGATACTGTGTCATTAAAGAAGTTTTCAGCCACTATTGCACGGTTCACAATAAAGTGTCTTAGTAAAGAACCATAAAACTACAACTTGGAATACAAGCTACTCCAGGGAGGGTGCATGCCTGTTCCAATGTCCTGTAAAGTGACTTTGGAACGCAAATTCCAGGGCTCACTGATATGCAAATTATTCCTAGCACCTGTATTTGCCATCTCTGGCAAACCCCCCCATTGTGTCTTCTTGGCATTTGCTTAGTGGGGCTGTCCAACACAAATCTTTGTGGAGTTGGGGGAGGACATGGTAAGCCAGAACTGGTGACCATAGGAGCTATTTTTTTTTTAATTTTATTGCACAGATATCTGGGGAACCCACTGTACTCTTCAGGACATCAGACATGATATGCAGGCACAAGGGAGTACCAATTACCAAATAAATGAATGTGTCTCATATACCAACAGACTGGTTTAAAATTAGCTTATAATTGTTTAAAAATTAGCTCTGTATGTCATTTCAATCAGTCAGCCTCCCTGTAGAGATATCAGTCACATAGGAATAGAATATCTTCAAAGGGTAGGCAGAGAAGACTTGCATTGTGGGAGGAAGCAGTAAGGAGCAACCACTGTATAGTACTGGGTTGGTAGGGTCAGCACTCAGTACACTCACGTATATACACACCCACTCCGTACACTCGTATATACACTCAGTACAGCTCACACATATTTTTAATTTGGTTATTTCAGCCATTTGCCCAGAGTTCCACCATATAATCTGTTATAGTACTAATATGATAACATGCAGACAACATGGAGGAACAGAGCAGGCCTTCAACATCCACTTTCAATACAAAATAAATTACACGTCTCTAGAAATCTAGATAGGGCATCCAACAACCCCTCTCATATCATAGTTACATAGGTTGAAAAAAAAGACACAAGTCCATCTAGTTCAACTATAAAATAAAAAATATCAAACGATCCCATATACCCACAGTTGATCCAGAGGAAGGCGAAACCCCCCCCAGAAAAGTAGGATCCTATTTGCTACAGCAGGGGAAAAAATTCCTTCCTGATCCCAGAGAGGCAATCGGATTTTCCCTGGATCAACTTTACCTATAAATGTTAGTACCCAGTTATATTATGTACATTTAGGAAATAATCCAGGCCTTTCTTAAAGCAATCTACTGAGCTGGCCAGAACCACCTCTGGAGGGAGTCTATTCCACATTCTCACAGCTCTTACTGTAAAGAAACCTTTCCGTATCTTTTTTCCTCCCAGGCAGTACAGCCCACTGTACTGCCTGGCACAATATACAATCATCCACCTACCTTCAGCAAACTTGTTCTCCAGCTCTGTGTTCCCTATGGCTTTGGCAGCCTGGCACATCTGGCGCAGCAATTCTTCCAGACGCCTCATGCAACGAATAATACTACCTGAAAGAAGTTAAATGTAAACTTTTATTTCTACTGATTTCACTCTGTTAAGTAGCTATACAATGACACACAGTTAGATGAAGATATCCTTAGGGGAAATATCTGTGAGATAAATACCTGGAGGAGTTATGGGGCGTACACACGGTCGGACTTTTCGGCTACAAAAGTCCGACGGACGTCGACGGACCAAATCCGGCGGACAATCCGATCGTGTGTGGGCTTCCCCGGACTTTCAGCGGACTTTTCCAGTCGCAAATCTGACGGACTTTAGATTTGGAACTTGCTTCAAATCTTTACGTCGTAACTCCGCCAGACCCAGAAATCCGCTCGTCTATATGCTAGTCCGACGGACAAAAACCGACGCTAGGACAGCTATTGGCTACTGGCTATCAACTTCCTTATTTTAGTCCGGTGTACGTCATCACGTACGAATCCGTCGGACTTTGGTGTGATCGTATGTAGGCAAGTCCGGTCGTTAGAAAGTCCATCGGACAGGCTGTCGGACAGGCTGTCGGACTTATGTAGCCAAAAAGTCCAACCGTGTATACGCCCCATTACACAATTTTAAGCATGAATGAAAAATGCATCTGATGCGTGGCCCACGTTAAGCAGTATTAGATAAAGAGAACAGCCATTTTGTGTCCATCACTGCACAGCAAGGAAGTATGTCGGATGACAAGACAAATGTACAGCCAAATCCTACAGTAGTATATATATACCAGCTTTTATCTCATAGGAGGGACACAGCTGCCTATATATCACACACTATATTGCCAAAAGTATTGGGACGCCCATGAACTTTATTGGCGTCTTAGTCCGTAGAGTTCAATACAGAGTTGCCCCACCCTTTGCAGGCCAGTCAGATTCCTCCACCCCAAACTCGCTCATCCATGTCTTTATGGACCTTGCTTTGTGCACTGGTCCAAATCATTTGGTGGAGGGGGGATTATGGTGAGATGGATGAGCGAGTTTAGGGTGGAGGAACTTGACTGGTTCCCTTCACTGGAACGAAGGGGCCAGGCTCGACCCCTGAAAAACAACCCCACACCATAATTCCCCCTCCACCAAATGATTTGGACCAGTGCACAAAGCAAGGTCCATAAAAGACATGGATAAGCGAGTTTGGGGTGGAGGAACTTGACTGGCCTGCACAGAGTCCTGACCTCAACCTGATAGAACACCATTGAGATGAATTAAAGCAGAGACTGCGAGCCAGGCCTTCTTATCCACATCAGCGCCTGACTTCACAAATGATCTTCTGGAAGAATGGTAAAACATTCCCATAGACACACTCCTAAACAGCCTTCCCAGAAGAGTTGAAGCTGTTATAGCTGCAAAGGGTGGGCCAACTCAATATTGAACCCTACGGACTAAGACTGGGATGCCATTAAAATTCATGCGCGTGTAAAGGCAGGTGTCCCAATACTTTTAGTAATATAGTGTATAAGTACTCCTATATAAGCATATATGTGAAAACATTTATAGATTGTCCCATTCTGAGATTGCTAGATTATACAAAATAAAGTGACCAGCATCAAAGACAGACTGGATAGAATGTGGATTTAATTATCACAGCCCACATCCAACCCTCATGGAAACCACACAGGACAGCCACAAAGAACTGCAGCAAATCATAAGCCATAATTTCTCCAAGATTACTAATCAGAACCCTCACTTCATCTTCTAAATATTTACACAGAACGAAAAGCTCCCATGTAATTGACCTAAATATTCAGAACAATGTTTATAGAAGAGCGACCTGCTCTAGATAAGTCTTGCACACGTGTCTGTCTTTCAGGGAAGGCGTATACCAAAGTCCATCAGGTCAATATTTTATGTAGCAGAGCTTTACAGATAACCCAACTACATTTCCTGCAGCTTTTGTAACCAAAAAACCTTCCTGATCAAAGCAAGTTCTGTTTTGCTTCAAGTGATATAAAGGCTGGGTTCACACATGTCCAGCTGTGGTTTGCAGTCCGGAGTGGTTTTGTTTACCGTTCAGGTGTGACTCAGGTTCGAATTTGCACTTGAATTCACACCTAAACCGGACCCAATATCACAAAGGACCCTTTTCAGAAATGGACTGCGACCACCCCCAACATGTATGAACTGGCTTCATTAAAAGCCTGTCCGATTCACATGTTAACCGAGCCTAAAGACAATTTTTTTTTTTTTTAAATGACAAACATGTCATACTCACCTGCTCTGTGCAGCAGCTTTACAGAGAGCAGCTGCGATCCTCTCCAGGGGTCCAATGCCGGTGCTCCTGGCCCCTCCCTCCTGCCGAGTGCCCCCAGAGCAAGCAGCTTGCAATGGGGACACCCAAACAGGCTTGCTCAATTGTCAAAGTAGCGTAGTGCTGAAAAGTGAAAAATTGCCTGGTCATGGGGTAAAACCATCCAGAGCTGAAGTGGTTATTTTATACTCGGAGATCAGGCCTGCCTGATAGAGCAGCTAAAGTGATGCGACTCTAGGTTGTTCATACAAACTAAGGATACATCTGCATGCTATATTGTTGAGCATCCACTTGCAGACAGCAATGCAGCCCAATACCCCTCCTATAAAATGCATTAGGTAATGTATGTACAGTCGGGTAAAAAAGTATTTATGTCAACCACCAATTGTGCAAGTTCTCCCACTTAAAAAGATGAGAGAGGCCTGTAATTGTCATCATAGGTATACCTCAACTATGAGAGACAAAATGTGGAAACAAATCCAGACAATCACATTGTCTGATTTTTGAAAGAATTTATTTGCAAATTATGGTGGAAAATAAGTATTTGGTCAATATCAAAAGTTCATCTCAATACTTTGTTATATATCCTTTGTTGGCAATGACAGAGGTCAAACGTTTTCTGTAAGTCTTCACATGGTTGTCACACACTGTTGCTGGTATGTTGGCCCATTCCTCCATGCAGATCTCCTCTAGAGTAGTGATGTTTTGGGGCTGTCGCTGGACAACACGGACTTTCAACTCACTCCAAAGGTTTTCTATGGGGTTGAGACCTGGAGACTGGCTAGGCCAATCTAGGACCTTGAAATGCTCCTTACGAAGCCACTCCTTCATTGCCCGGGCGGTGTGTTTGGATCATTGTCATGCTGAAAGACAGCCACGTTTCATCTTCAATGCCCTTGCTGATGGGAGGAGGTTTGCACTCAAAATATCACGATACATGGCCCCATTCATTCTTTCATGTACACGGATCAGTCGTCCTTTTCCCTTTGCAGAAAAACAGCCCCAAAGCATGGTGTTCTTTGGTTGGAACTCAGCATTCTCTCTCCTCCAAACACGACGAGTTGTGTTTCTACCAAACAGTTCTACTTTGGTTTCATCTGACCATATGACATTCTCCCAATACTCTTCTGGATCATCCAAATGCTCTCTAGCAAACTTCAGACGGGCCCGGACATGTACTGGCTTAAGAAGGACACGTCTGGCACTGCAGCATCTGAGTCCCTGGCGGCGTAGTGTGTTACTGATGGAAGCCTTTGTTACGTTGGTCCCAGCTCTCTGCAGGTCATTCACTAGGTCCCCCAGTGTGGTTGTGGGATTTTTGCTCACCGTTCTTGTGATCATTTTGACCCCATGGGTGAGATCTTGCGTGGAGCCCCAGATCAAGGGAGATTATCAGTGGTCTTGTATGTCTTCCATTTTCGAATTATTGCTCCCACAGTTGATTTCTTCACACCAAGCTGCTTGCCTATTGCAGATTCATTCTTCCCAGCCTGGTGCAGGTCTACAATTTTGTTTCTGGTGTCCTTCGACAGCTCTTTGGTCTTCACCATAGTGGAGTTTGGAGTGTGACTGTTTGAGGTTGTGGACAGGTGTCTTTTATACTGATAACAAGTTCAAACAGGTGCCATTAATACAGGTAATGAGTGGAGGACAGAGGAGCCTCTTAAAGAAGAAGATACAGGTCTGTGAGAGCCAGAAATCTTGCTTGTTTGTAGGTGACCAAATACTTATTTTCCACCATAATTTGCAAATAAATTCTTTCAAAAATTGGACAAATGTGTTTGTCTGGATTTGTTTCCACATTTTGTCTCTCATAGTTGAGGTATACCTATGATGACAATTACAGGCCTCTCTCATCTTTTTATGTGGGAGAACTTGCACAATTGGGACTAAATACTTTTTTGCCCCACTGTATGTGTGCGAGTTGAACACAGGAGGATAAAAGACTTGGACACTGCACAGGCAGCATTGGTGGTAAATGGCTGTTAAAAGTCTGGGAATGTTACACAGCTTCGTGACCGAAGGACTTGTAGATCAGAAAGAGGATGCCACGAAACAATGCTACAATGAAATGTACAGAAATATACTGATTTCACAAGTAAACGGCCTGTTTTCTAGAGTGGAGAAAACAGAGGAGAATAGGAGAACTTGACATTTTTCATAAGCTGGCAAGCTGGATTGTTTCCTTCAGATTTCTACTGTAAAATTCATTAGCACAGAAAGGCGACCTGCCGCATAGCACCAGACAGGCCGAAGAAAAACACTGCCGCTGCCTCCTGACAATTGAAGATCAATGACCTCCTCTGGCAGGGGGAGCTCTCCATGTACCGAAATAAACACATAACAGGAAAATCAATCAAGGAGCATGATCTCCTGATCATGGGAAAAGCGGATATGCTACATTTTTTTTTAAATTAAAAAAAGGAAATGTATTATTAAAATCAGATATAGGATAACAAAGTGCTGACATTTCTAAATATATTAATTTGTTCCTTTTCCATCATTCCCTGGTAACTGTAGAGTAACCAATATGAACTCTAGATCATGGCACCCTGAAATGTATCTCAGGGGCCATCCCTCCACTACACTAAACTGACAGATCACACAGGTCACACACAGTAGGCAAGTGGAAGCAACTTTATTCCTATAGTTTAGGGTCACTTTTTGTATTTAAAGTGATATTAAAGGCAGATAAAAAAAAAAAACATTTTATACTTGCCTGCTCTGTGCAGTGGTTTTGCACAGAGCAGCCCCAATCTTCCTCTTGTTGGGTCCCTCGGGGGCTCCAGAGCCGCTGCTCTGTGTATCCATTCAAACAAGGCACATGGGATCAGTGCTCACACCCACTCTCTCCTCATTGGCTCACTGGCTGTGATTGACAGTAGAAGAAGCCAATGGCTCCCTCTGCTGTCTCAGCCAACAAGGAGGAAGAGATCTGAGAGAGTGGCTGCTCTCGTGCACATCGCTGGATCAGGCCCAGGTAAGTATAAAGTATAAGGGTGGGCTGCTGCACACAGAGTTTTACCTTTATGCATAGAATGCATTCAGATAAAAAAACTTGAGCCTTTACAACCACTTTAAAGCGGAGTTCCACCCACTTAAAAGTCAGCAGCTACAAAAAGTGTAGCTGCTGACTTTTAATAATCAGACACTCGCCTGTCCCACGGTCCAGCGATGGGGGCGCACAAAGCCTCGCTCCTTTCCCCGGCATTCTAACTGTGGGCGCCTGGCTGTGGCTTCTGTGGGCGCTGTGAATGGCTGGGCAATCTTCTGGGTCCTGTGATTTTAATATACACACACACACACACACACACACACACACCATAGAATTCCTTAGTATTTTTTCTAATTTTTCCTTTTCTTATTTGTACATTGGTAGGGGTTGAGCATTAACCATTCTATATTTTGAGTTGTTTTTGGTGTTTAATAGTGGAATAGCTCCCCCACTTAATTACAGGGACCAATTTTGAACCTTGTAGGACTCTATAGTGTGTTTTGTTTGTATGTAGTAGTAAATGGCAGTTTAGCCTGGACCGCTGCCAGGCCACGCCCCCAACACATTTCGCTTTGCCTCCTGTAGCTTATGCATGCACACAGACGATCTCCTCTCCTGGCTGGCATAGGATTTCTGCAAAGCCTCAACGGCTCACATCCATATCTTTGCTTCAGAGAGAAAAATAGCTAATCCGCTCATATACTTAAGCTGGAAATTTAATGACTAGATTTCCATATCCCTGTATAAAGAGTCCCCCATCAGATCATGGGGGCGCAGATGATCAGGTAAGTAAACGTGTTTCCCCTCTCCCCTAAACAAAACGAGCGGTCAAATATTTTTTTATTTGCGTGAAGTCAGGCTTTAAGACTCCCTGCCTCATATGTAAACAGGATGTGATATGTCCACTATTCAGTGCCTTGAAAAAGTATTCATACCACTTGACATTTTCCACATTTTGTCATGTTACAACAAAAATAAAGTAAATGTATTTTATGTGATAGACCAACACAAAGTGACACACAATTGTTAAGTGGAAGGAAAAGGATAAATGATTTTGAATTTTTTTTTTTACAAATATGTGAAAAGTGTCGCACACATTTGTATTCAGCCCCCTTTACTCTGATACCCCCACCTATAATCTAGTGAAACCAAATGCCTTCAGAAGTCACCTGATTAGTAAAGAGAGTCCACCCGTCTAATTTAATCTCAGTATAAATACAGCTGTTCTGTGAAGGCCTCAGGGGCTTGTTGGGGAACCTTAGTGAACAAACAGCATCACAGAGGCAAAGGAACACACCAGACAGGTCAGGGATAAAGTTATGGAGATGTTTACAGCAGGGTTAGGCTATAAAAAAATATCCCAAGCTTTGAACATCTCACGCCGCACTGTTCAATCCATCATCCGAAAATGGAAAGTGTATGGCACAACTGCAAACCTACCAAGACATGGTTGTCCACCTAAACTGACAGTCTGGGCAAGGAGAGCATTAATCAGAGAAGCAGCCAAGAGGCCCATGGTAACTCTGGAGGAGCTGCAGAGATCCACAGCTCAGGTGGGAAAATCTGTCCACAGGACAACAAATTAGTTGTGAACTTTACAAACCTGGCCTTTATAGAAGAGTGGCAAGAAGAAAGTCAGTTGGAAGAAAGCCATAAGAAGTCCTGTTTGCAAGAACCCATGTGGGGGACACAGCAAGCATGTGGAAGAAGGTGCTCTGGTCAGATGAGACCAAAATTGCACTTTTTGGCCTAAAAGCAAAATGCTATGTGTGGTGGAAAACTAACACTGTACATCACACTGAACACCCCATCCCCACCGTCAAACATGGTAGTGGCAGCATCATGTTGTGGGGATGCTTCACTTCAGCAGGGAAAGGTAAGCTGGTCAGAGCAGATGGGAAGATAGATGGATGGAGCCAAATACAGAGCAATCTTGGAAGAAAACCTGTTAGTCTGCAAAAGACTTGACTGGGGCGAAGGTTCACCTTCCAGCAGGACAACGACCCTAAACATTCAGCCAGAGCTACAATGGAATGGTTTAGATCAAAGCATTTTTATGTGTTAGAATGGGCCGAAGTCCAGACCTAAATCCAACAGAGAATCTGTGGAAAGACTTGAAAAATGCTGTTCACAGATGCTTGCCATCCAATCTGACAGAGCTTGAGCTATTTTGCAAAGAATGGGCAAAAATCTCACGCTCTAGATATGCAAAGCTGGTAGAGACACACATACCCAAAAAGAGACTTCCAGCTGTATCTGCAGTGAAAGGTGATTCTACAAAGTATTGACTCAGGGGGTGAATACAAATGCACACCACATTTTACAGATATTTGTAAAAAAAAAAAATTTAAACCATTTATCATTTTCCTTTCACTTCACAATTATGTGCTACTTTGTGTTGGTCTATCACATAAAATCCCAATAAAATAAATTTAGGTTTTTGGTTGTAGCATGACAAAATGTGGACAATTTCAAGGAGTAAGAAATATTTTTTCAAGCCATTGTATACTACACACGTTCTTTGAGGGCAGCAATGTTGCCCTTTACATTTTAGTGTCCTAATGTGTGTCATTATATGATCTTCTGGTTCGGTACAGAATATCAATATTCTGTACCCACTATGAATGAAAAGGGAAAAAAAACTCAACCCCTCCCAAAAAATAAATCAATTAAAGTTACACCTATGTGGTCTCTAACTTCTTCACAAAGCTCAGTCTAACTGTACAGAACGCACACAAAAACAACTCGCCAAAAGAACTTATCTGGAAGACTGCAACAAACTATATAAAGTATATTCCTATTGTTTAAAGCGGAGGTCCGCTGAAAAAAAAATATTAAAAGCCAGTAGCTACAAATACTGCAGCTGCTGACTTTTAATATAGGGACACTTACCTGTCCAGGGAGCCCGCGATGTCGGCAGCCGAAGCCGATCCGTCCTTCGGCTCTCGGCTGCTGCCGCCGCCATCCTCAGTAAGGGAATAAGGAAGTGAAGCCGTGCGGCTTCACTTCATGGTTCCCTACTGCGCATGTGCGAGTCGCGCTGTGCGTCCTCTCAGGTCCCTGCTGTGTTCTGTGTCTCACAGAATACAGCGGGGGAGGACGGGGTAGACACCGGAAGTGGCATAGGTCACCGCAAGCGCCGCGGTGATCTATGCCAGAAAGTGGGAGCAAATACCTGTATTAGACAGGTATCTGCTCCCTCCTCCCCCCTGAAAGGTGCCAAATGTGACACCGGAGGGGGGGGGGGGGTATCCAAAAAGTGGAAGTTCCATTTTAGGGTGGAACTCCACTTTAAAAAATCACAAAGCCAAGTCCTTCGTTAGATCTTTATTACCTAAAACACATAGTTAAAAACACCAAAGTAAGAAAACATTGTATATGTATAGGTTTTCATGTAGTATAGGATGCAAGGCAGGGAATTTTAATGGCACTTTTCTTTACCATGGTGTTTTAACAGTGTGTTTGGGGAATAAAGATCTAATTAAAACACAGCTCTATGATTATTTTTTTATATACGCTATATTAAAACAAGAGAAATATAGTCCGTCTCCTACAAAAAGGTCCTTTAGTGATACAAGAGCCAAATGACATTACAGAATGAGTGGATCTGTGTTCACACAAACCCAAACCAGGACCTCCCGAAGTTATATGGGAAGTAATAGCACCTCTTACCTTCAAAAACATCCGTCATTTTACAAATTTGAGCAAATGTTGCCCCATTGGCCCAAGTATAGATGACATCCATCAGGTTGGGGCGAAATGAGCCTAAATACAATTCTTCGTCCACCTCCAACTTTGCTTCAGCTGAGAGTTTAGCAATCCTCCGGGCTGTTTCCTGCGTATCAATCAAAAGAGGTTAAGTGGTTTACCAGTTATGTAAACTAGTGTCAGCACGACTATATACTTACAAAAACATCAGCAAGAATCTCTCAGTCCAAATATACACAATAATAATATAAATATCTATAAAGGACAAATGTCATAAAGCAGTTTTAGCAGAATACAGAAATAATCCCTTAGACCTCCGCCTCCACCCACAATGAAAAACGGACTTTAACCACTTCCCACCCGTAGGACATCATATGACGTCCATCCTTAGGTTGAAGTGGCGATATCTGAATGATGCCTGCAGCTACAGGCACCATTCTGATATCTTTGTTTTCAGCCAGTGATTCCCTCTAATGTAAATGCCACTCTAGCAGCTATTAAGCCGCTGGATTGTGTATATATATATATATATATATATATATATATATATATATATATATATATATATATATACACACACACATACATATATATATATATATATATATATATATACATACATACATACATACATACACACACACACATTCTTAATAATTGTTTTGCAAAAAAATTTAGGAGAGGAATGTCAGAATTGGCCCGGTATGGAAGTGGTTAGGGAAAAAGTAAAGCATTTAAACCCAACTTTCACTCTGGCTTCCAAATAGAACAAAACCAAATCCCTTTAATGACTGATATCTTATAGTCTGTTTGAAAATGAGACCACCACAATAACCCGAGTGTCTGAGATTAAAGCGGACTATACACTAACCAAATTTTGTTCAAAATTTTTCATAACAAGGTTTGTTCAATTTTTATTAGTGGGGTCAAATTGACATTCATTTTCGACTGCAGAGATGAGAAAATTTGAAGAAGCAAGTGGAATGTTCACAAACAATTTTTTTTTTTAACAGTGTCAAACAGTACACAATGTTGAAAGCAAAAAACATTTGTCCAATCATTGAATGTGCAAAGAATTGTGGTATGCATTTTCGCAGCCAACTTCTTGGTAATAGTTTTAATATACAGCCAATTGTGGTAACACTCTATTGGTCTGGAAATAATCATGATTATACATATATTGTGATATTACCTGCATATGCCGCAGTGGTCCTGCCAGTTGCTCCGTCAGTTTGGGCATTTCGCTGGACTAAAAAAAAAATATATAAAAATATATAAATTAGACCAGACATGTGACTATAAAACCCAGGAAAAGTATGAATTTTAAAAGAAAAAACTACCAAGCATTATACATGTACTGGAGCAAACATTATTGCATAACCTTGTCTGCTTTTTGTTCTGGGAATATTAAAATAGGCCATTCCAGACACTCACTGAAATCTTTTAAAATGAGGGCCAAGTGGGAGTTGCTGTATTTAGTATAACCTCATAATTGGAGATAGAATGGTGATAAACACCATACAGCCAAAATACCTTTACAGCAGAACTAAGGACACCGTCAGGGATACAACCCTCCACAGAGTACATCACGAGTCATGACATTCATAGAAATCGGGGAGAGGCAGTGAGCCAAGCATAGAAATGTTGGAGTGAGGATTCTGGGAAATCATGTCTAAAAACTACATAGTTGCTGCAGACTGAAATGGAAAGACACATTTAAAAACATTGCTTTCAAAGCAATTATGTTACATACATTTTTAATGAAACTTGGGATGTCCTTTATTAGTGGGGTTTCTTTCCTTTCAGTGAACGATATGACAGTCTTCAATCCATTACTGAATACTACTGCTGCTTAACTTCATTTCTAGGGGGTGCTAGCACTCACTTAAATGCATCTTGCTCCAATTAAAATTGCAGCTTACAGTACACAGAAAGCTATTGGGAGCCATAGTTTAAATACTGAATAATCGAGCCAGATTCCCACCAATAATTCAGGACATAAAAGAGGTTTAGTTTAAAAAAAAAAACAAAAAAATACCAACAAAAAAACAAAAAACACAAAAAACAGTTGGATGAAGGTGACAAGAATTTGCCCATCCGTGCCGATTTCTGACCAAATTTCGCTCAATACAGTTGTTTACTTAGGATTGTCCGCTCCATCTAGTGACCATAATGCTGTATTTTTTTATGATTGAGATATTTAAGGAAAAGTACAGCATTATGGCCACTAGATGGAGCTGACAATCACAGAAAATCACTGTATTAAAGTGGTTGTAAACCCTTACATATACCCAGTAAAGCGATTAGCCCGATACACAGGACGGCACAAATCCTACTACTTACGATGTAAATGTATCTGCAGTCTCCTCTTCTCTACATCTGTTCAAAGTGCTGAGTTTATAAGGACTGTAAGCGGTCAGTAAATAAGGGGTGGGGAGCTGAAGTTACACACTGCAGAACTCAATGAGGAGAGTTCTGAGAGTTGATTGGAGGGAAGGGACACATTCCCTCCACACAGGAACAGATCTGAGGCAATCAGCTGTAGGTCCCTCTTCTGTCACTTTTTTTTTCTCTTGTTGTCAGGAAAACGTGTCAGAAGTGATTCATGCAGATATCAGAGGAACAAAGCAGCAGATAGAAATGACACTTGGTGCTCTGGATAGAGACACGTACACACTATAGAGGGATTTGCTTTGTTCATATTTCATGTCTGAGGTTTACAACCACTTTAAGCAGCTTGCTATGGGGGCACCCGAGCCGAGCCACAGCTCTGAGTGTCCATTCAGACAGGGAGCCGTGGCCTGGCCCCACCCTTTCTCCCCTCATTGGATAACTGACTGCAGCAGGAGCCAATGGCGCCACGCTGCTGTCTCAGCCAATGAGGAGGGGAATCCTGGGCAGCAGACACACCCCTGCAGCATCGCTAGCTCTAGATGGACCTCCGGTGAGTATTAGGGGGGCTAAGGAGGGCTGCTGCAAACACAATGCTTTTTATCTAATGGAAAGAATGCATTAAGATAAAAAGCCTTCTGCCTTTACAATTTAAGAGCAGGTATGTCTGGAGGCAGTTCATACCCATTGCAGGGACACACCAGAAGCTCGACATGCCCAGATAAGATTATGTACGAATGTGAGGACCTTTGATTGTAGGCTATTTGAGGGCAGGGACTGATGTGAATGTGCAATATATATATATAAAGAGCCGTGTAAATAGACGGCGCTATAAGGGCCCATTTACACTTTGATTTACACATTAAAGCGCCTACCGCATCAACATGTTTTGATGCTTCTGTGGTGCGTTTTTTAAGCTTTAATGAAGCTTGGCAGAAGGTGTGTGTGTGTATATATATACACATATATATATATATATACACACACACACATATAATATATATATATATATATATATATATATATATATATATATATATATATATATATATATATATATATATATATATATATGTATGTCTCTCATACCTGCAATTTCTCCAAAGCAATTAAAGCATCTCAAATGCTTTAGGTGCTTCAAGCAAACTGTGTCAGACTTCTATGGAGGCTTTGAAAATGCTTTGAAGCACCACTAAAGCTACATGAGGTCTAATTTTTGAAGCAAACACAAGGTGTAAACAGGACTGTAAACTAACCATTTCATTTAGTGACAGGAGCTTTGATTGGCGTTTAGAGAGCTTTAATAAAGTATCTGTAATATACTTAATGCATTTAGGCAACTGGACGTGGTGAAGACGACTTCCTGAAGTTCAATCCAAGCATTTGAATGGAGAAGAAAGGGGATTTAAGTGATCTTGAACGTGTCATAGTTGTTGGTGCCAGATGGGCTGGTCTGAGTATTTCAAAAACTGCTGATCTACTGGGATTTTCATGCAGAACCATCTATAGGGTTTATAGAGAATAGTCCAAAAAAAATATCTACTGAGGGGCAGCTGTGTGTATGAAAATGCCTTGTTGATGTCAGAGGACAATGGGCAGACTGGTTCGAGATGATAGAAAGGCAACAGTAACTCAAATAACCACTCGTTACAACCAAGGTATGCAGAATACCATCTCTGAATGCACAACACATCGAACCTTGACGCAGATAAGCTACAGCAGCAGAAGACCATACCAGATGCCACTCCTGCCAGATAAGAACAGGAAACTGAGGCGTCAATTCGCACAAGCTCACCAAAATTGGACAATAGAAGATTGGGAAAAATGTTGCCTGCTCTGATAAATCTCAATTTTAGCTGCAACATTCAGATGGTGGGGTCAGAATTTGGCACAAACATGAAAGCATGGATCCATCCTGCCTTGTATCAATGGTTCAGGCTGGTGGTGGTGTAATGGTGTGGGGGATATTTTCTTGGCACACTTTGGGCCCCTTAGTGTTAATTGAGCATAGTTTAAATGCCACGGCCTACATGATTATTCCTGTTGATCATGCCCATCCCTTTATGGCTACAGTGAACACATCTTCTGATGGCTCCTTCCAACAGGATAAGGCAC
This sequence comes from Aquarana catesbeiana, assembly GCF_042186555.1. Classification (NCBI taxonomy): domain Eukaryota; kingdom Metazoa; phylum Chordata; class Amphibia; order Anura; family Ranidae; genus Aquarana; species Aquarana catesbeiana. The sequence goes on along the minus strand of NC_133324.1, from coordinate 108,948,201 downwards.
TGTGTCGCGCAAATCATCTCAAACTGGTTTCTTGAACATGACAATGAGGTCACTGTACTCCAATGGCCTCCACAGTCACCAGATCTCAATCCAATGGAGCACCTTTGGGATGTGATGGAACGTAAGATTGAACCTGGTTGAATCTATCCCACAAAGAATTAGGACAGTTGTGAAGGCAAAAAGGGGTCCAACCCGGTACTAGCAAAGTGTACCTAATAAAATGGTCAGTGAGTGTGCATAAATAAATTATATTATTATATATATTAATACATACACACACACATTATATATATATATATATATATATATATATATATATATATATATATATATATATATATATATATATATATATATATATATATATATATATATATATATATATTTATATTTCTAACACATACACAGCACATTAAAAAAAAACGTACCCTTTTGATTCTGTAGCTCACAAAATCCATTTTCCTTCTCATCCAGCTAAGATTTTGTACACTCAAGTAAAAGTAAAAATGGCTTGTATTACTGCAGCTATCGTAAGTCTACCAAAAACTTTAGGGCAGCATTAGAATAAAGCCCGGCTAGAGGCATCACAAAAGGTGCCGTGTTTTTCATAAAAATATTATCACTAATTATGTGATTATCACAAATGCAAACTTGTCCACTTATCACTCACATTTTCAAAGTAGGACAGAAAGAGGTTAGAGTCCAGCATCATTTTCATGCAAAATCTCAAGTTCCATCTGAAAAGGACATATTCTCCTCAATAAACCTAGAATTTTAGTTTAAACTACATGGATTGCCATCCTGCTGATTGTATTTCCTAATAAAGTGGTGTATGCTGGACCAGGCATCCCTCTTCACCAATATACATCTAAAGACCAGCAACTTCCTCTGGAGGAACAGCTGTACAAACAGAGCACTTAATAAGCAAGTGGCCCCGGATTCCAGCTGTGCTCTGTGCGACATGTGCTCACCATGAAAGATGAAATGTTTGTTTTCTGCACACTCACTCATCTCTAAGAGAGTTCAAATAGCTACCAAAAGCCCCCAGCTTAGGGAACTCATTTGGCAAAAAAAAAAAAAAAAACTGGGGTCACTGCCCCCAGACCTCCCTCTACTGAACATACAATGAGCCAGAGCTGCTTCTCCAAAAGAAAACCTGGAGCTCCCCCGCTGTACTAAATGCTACAATACATTCTAATTGGACTAATACAAAGCAACTAGAAATGACCCTGGCAGTAAGATAGAAGATTACTACCTTAAGAAATCCGATCTCAGAGACGAGGCTGAGAGGGAATTGGGTCAAACGGCCTATTTACATTTTCAAGCTGCAGAAACATGTGGTAAAAATGTGCATTTCACTGTAATGCACAGTAATGTGTGAACCGTGTTGCAAAATTAAATAATAGTACAATGCACTGTTAGAGTAGAGGGCTATATGGCCCACTAAGTTCTTTGTTGCTAGTTTGCTTCGTTAAAGAAAAATCTTTTTTCATGTGTTAAGGGGTATTGCCGGATTACTGCAAAAGAATGGGTTGCCGTAAAATACAATGCATCCCATGCTGCTCAGCCAGGGGACAATTTTCTTGGTTCAGCAATGCAGCTCTCTGTGTCGCCTCTCCACCTACAGCCTGCTTCAGCATTATCTGAAACTTGCTGAAAGCCTATTAGGCCCCTCCCACATGGTGCGGATTCCGCTTGCTCAACGAGGGATCCTGTCCACCGATTCCCACTGAGCAAGCGGGTGACTGGTCTGTGTCCAACTGCCATCTGATTCCATACGCTAGATGGAAAGGGAATGGATCCCCATCCGTCTGGTTTTTAGTGGATAGATTGGATATAGGCAGGTGTAAACAGACGTGTCCTTTTACATCCTCTACTCCATAAAAGGAGAATGGAGGGTCCGTTTGGGTCCACCTGGAAAACTGACAGGCAGACCTGATCGGTGGAGTGGCCTGGTAGGAATCCAGGCTGAGGTTGCCACTCTGAACACCACCATAGAACCACACGCATGTGCGACACCTGGGATTACCACCTTTTTCTCCCTTGAGACCTAATCAGTCTGTTTGTGTAAAAGGGGCCTTGAGTGTTTAAATTGACAGCAGCGCTCCCTTTAAAACCTGTCTTTAACACCTCAAAACTGGAGCTGAACAGTGCTTTAAAAGAATGGTTTTAGATCATTGTTATATTAGTTTTTAGGCAGTTTTTTTTTTTTTTTTTTACAATAATTTAAAAATAAAAATTTACTACATGCCAAAGGATTCCATACAGCATTTTAGATCAGGCAGCACAGAAGAACTGCTTGCTTTGCAGGTCCCTCTGGGTGACTGAAACCTTGGACTGAGTAGCCCTACAGTGGGGTAGAGCAGTGTTTCTCAACTCCAGTCCTCAAGGCACCCCAACAGGTCATGTTTTCAGGATATCCCTCAGATGAAACAGCTGTGGTAATTACTAAGGCAGTGAAACCGATGAAATCAACTGTGCACAATAGTGGAAAGCCTGAAAACATGACCTGTTGGGGCGCCTTGAGGACTGGAGTTGAAAAACACTGGGGTAGAGGATCAAATACTTATTTTACTCACTGAATTGCAACTCTGTTTATAACATTTGTATCATGTGTTTTTTTTGGATTTTTGGTTGATATTGTCTCTATCATTTAAAATACACCCATGATAAAAATAATAGACCATTCATTTCTTTGTAAGTGGGCAAACCTACAAAATTTGCAGGGGGATCACTCCAGGCTACAGCCCCGTTACATCACTCCAGGCTAAAGTCCCGCTAGATCAGACTGCCAACAGTCCAGTGACAGACACCAATTGGAAGGAAAAAAACCTTTTTCGGGGTTCAAGGCCGGAACACTATTACATAGGTGAGGGCGCACCTTCATGCTGAAGGGGCCTTGTCCGTGGGTCTAGGGATCCCCGCTCTTGGCTCACCAGACCAGGTCCATTGCGTGCCGAGAAGGACCTCATCCGCTAAGAGGCCCTTTTCCCCATTTCAGACTGTGAAAGATTTACACTTCCCTCCTGTGAGACTCGTAACGATGTAATTCAGGGTAGCCCCAAACAGACAATTAGAATGGTAAAGATACCGCGCTAACAAAAACAGTGGCAAAAAAGCAGCAGCATACAGTGCAATCACACCAAAAATTAAAGAGATAAAGGAAGCTGCGCTAAAAAATTAAAATCCATAATAAATGACATCAAGGATAACAAATATCCATTAGGAGTATAAAACACCACCACAGTGTGCCTATCCACCGTAGCTGTTAGTTCAGCTTACTAGACGGCAAGCTTAGGAAGGCAAGTGGCTTTAGCCCAGCCAAGGCCTTTAAGCTTGCCAAGGATCCTGGTGTTTGGATGGCGGGGGGTAATTCTCCAGGGCTCACTCGCGGTATCCACATATTCAAATGGGAAACCCAGGTGCTCAGAAGAAAAGAAGACTGTTCATAGTGTGATATCTTCTAAACATTTATTTTAAAACATGTAGTCACTAACAGTTAAAACAGCAGAGTTGCGCATACGAAAGCTGGCCGGCATACACAAGATAAGCGGAGCCCGTTCTCCTACTCCGAGGGCGTGGTGACGTCAGTCCGTACCTTCCCAGACGCGTTTCGTCATCATCTGACGTTGTCAATGGGGTTCTTTTCTTCTTCTTTTCTTCTGAGCACCTGGGTTTCCCATTTGAATATGTGGTAACGTGGATACCGCGAGTGAGCCTTGGAGATTTACCCCCCGCCATCCGAACACCGGGATCGTTAGCAAGCTTAAAGGCCTTGGCTGGGCTAAAGCCACTTGCCTTCCTAAGCTTGCCGTCTGGTAAGCTGAATTAACAGCTACGATGGATGGGCACATTAATTTATAGGCACACTGTGGTGGTGTTTTATACTCATAATAGACATTTGTTATCCTTGATGTCATTTATTATGGATTTTAATTTTTTAGCGCAGCTTCCTTTATCTCCAGACAATTGCCTTGAAATGGTAACCTAGTCAGAGCTATTTTTTTTTTTTTTTTTTCGCTGCAGAAAGAAAGCTTAGCAACCAGAGGAACTGCGTCCAAGAGGTATCGCATACAAACTGCAGCCCCCCAGACCAACTGGTCTTCCAACTCAGCGAAAGCAGAAGGAATCTGCTCCCCCTCCATGTATGTCAGCCGTATCCTTAAAAGCCGGAGACTCCTCTACCAGAATCATGGTCGCCTTGCGTAGCCTAGAGACAGGTGGATCCACTACTGGTGGAACAGTCCACTCTTTAAGGAGGGACCCCACAAAGGGGTACCTCACAGCGAGGCGTCTTTGGAACCACGAAGGGACGCTATGGACACTCCCAGTCTTTACGAACAAATATTCCAAAATAGGAGGGAGAAGGGAACACTTCTGCCGTGCGAGACAGTTTATGGGTGCCAAGGGGACCGGCACCTCCGCCGCAGCTGCATCCTCCATATTTAAAGTTTCTTGCACAGATGTAAGGGAGACAACCAGCACCTTCTTGTGCGCCACTATAGTCGTGGAGGAACAACCTCACCGACAGGACAGGGAGTGTGGCCACCAACACTGCAAGGTGGGCCACATCCACGATGGCAGAGACAGACATAGGATCAGTCGAGACCGATGAGGCAGGGGAGGGCACCATTTACTAGCCTATATGCCTAAGCACCACCTGTGAAAACCCAAAGAACACAGGGGGCCGCCAACTGAGACCTCCGCGGCCTTAGGTCCTGCACAGGGGCGTCACCGAGGTCCCACACGGGGGACGTAGACTGAGGCTTCGTACAGGGGGCGCTGACCAAGTCTCCTCACAAGGGGCACCGGCCGAGACCCCGCACTGGGGTGCCTGATACCCTTTACAGGGGGCACCATTGGACCCCTAACAGGAGGTACTGGCTGAGGCCCCACAACAGGGGGCATCCACTAAGGCCCCTCACAGGGGGCGCCTACGGAGGGCCCACTCAAACAACCCCCCTAAAGGTGGTTATCCTCAGAGCCCTTACAGCACCGTCCGTCTGGAAGAAGGCGTCCAGCGTGGCCGTGCGGACTAGGCTGCAAAAGCGGCCTAAATCTTCTGCCGCCGGCTGCGAGTGCACAGGTCTGCGGGGGGACCGGACCAGGCTAGATGCGAGGAAGGAGGGCAGATGTCCGCAACGGAAAGTGGTGGCCTCCGCCGCCCCGCACGTCGCCCGGTCGGTAGGCTGCAAAAGCCGCAGCCTAAATTAGTGGAGGCTGCAGCAGGGGGCATGGATCTGCAGATGCCTGGTCACCCACCCAACCATCCAGCCGATGCCAAGGTGTACCCTCCCATAATGACAACCCTGGAGGGGAGGTGGACAGAGTGTCTGAAACACCTTGGCCAGAGGCCTGGGCCTCACCCGGGGAAGGGAGAGGGGTGTGTGGAAGAGAACCCCAGAGGGACCGACCTCCCCAGGGAGTACCTGCCCCCCACACCACTCCAGGGAAGGAGAGGAGGGAGCCCCTTACCGCTCCAGCGAAGTGCACGGGTAACCCTCCCAGACAGATTCTCCTCGTCATTGAAGTGGGGGTGGCTGTCAGCCACAAGAAACGCTGTGGCACAGGCTGAGACCCGGTTGAATGCAACCTCACAAGACGTTCAACCCCCCCCCCCCCCCCCCCGTCCAGTGGGACTATGTCACTGCCGACCTAGCTCGTAGCTGTGGTCTGCACGCGTTTGCTGGCCAGACTGGGGAGACCACTGGATCTTAGTGTCCAGCCTGTCAACCAGTCCAGCAGTTGATTGTAGATCTCACAGGAAAAAAATCCAAGGAAAAAAGTAAAAAACAAAAAATTGCCAGGACCAGAGATCCCAGCAGGGAACCAGGTCCTTACTCCTGAAAAAAAAAAAAAAAATGAATGCCTATAGCAGAGGGGGGGGGGGGGGGGAGGGTGTATATCACCTAGGACTGCCCATAGGCGTAGCCAAGTCTTTTTTCTGCCTAGTGTCCTACTCCTGTAGGGGGCGATATAACCCTATGGTTCTGAATAATGGAGCGCTGTGTCTGTCAATGAACAAAAGAGAAAAAGGGCTTTCCCGTGTGCACTTTTCAAACTGTAAACATGAGGTATGCCTTTAGGAAAGTCTTACATCCCTATCATGAACCTTTCTAAATTTGGAGTAATAAGGTTCAATAAGGAGCAAGCTCTGTTCATGAGTATCGACCATCCGGTCTGAGAAAGAACACTTACATTCTCCTGGAACACAAAGCAGCTGAGCAGTGAAGTAACTTGTTCCGCTGTCAGGTCATTGAAATGGCCATTAAACATCATCTCGGTAAGGAGGAGTTCATCAGCACTGCAAGGACATTGAAACAGTTACAGACGAAAACAACCCTTTTACCCCGAAGGGACCCTTAAAACAACATTTAGTGGTTGGGGAACCCCACCAATTCATCTGAAGTGTAAAAAATGCCTCATACTAGCGGTCAGTGGAAATAATTAGCCACTTACACTGGTGGTCAAAATACCACCTCTTCATACAGCTAAAATGATCATATAATTGGTGTTATGCCAGTGGCTATGCCAAATGGCATCAATCAGCCACAGTTAACGGAGTTGTAAACCCTCTGCGTTTTTCCCCTTTATGCATTCTATGCATTCAAGTGAAAAACCTTTATTTCAGCAGCGTCCCCGGGGCCACCTTATACTTACCTGAGCCCTGTAATTCCCGCTCCGGCTGGTGTCTCGTGTCCCAATTGGATGGATAGCAGCGCAGCAGCCATTGGCTCCCGTTGCTGTCAATCAAATCCAATGACGCGGGCACCAGAGCAGAATCCTGCTGTCTGCAACAACAGATGCAGCAGTAGGACATGGGAGCACGCCCACATGGGTGTTCTGTAGGAGATCACTTCTCAGACGGGACACTCGAAAAGAGAAGGAGCCAAGAGTGCAACAGAGGGACCCCAGAAGAGGAGGATCGGGGTCACTCTGTGCATAACCAACGGCGTAACCAACTGCACAGAGGATGTAAGTATGACATGTTTGTTTTTTTAAAACCTGAACCTTTACAACCCCTTTAAAGAGCCTCTAAAGACCTCCCTCTACCACCTCATCCTCTTCCCCCAAAATCCTTTCCAAGAGATTGTGTGAACAAGGTAAAACTTGTTCAGCTAACTGTCCCCCACTTTACAGTCTGAAATGGTTATAGTCTTTATAGTTTACAATGATTAAGAGAGCAGATTATACAGAGACATAGGTTGCCATTGCTGAAAATATCTTTGAAAATTACAATTGCCTGGCAGATTCCAAGTTCTGAAGCCAAAGAGCACTGGTGGTGGGCAATGGCAGTCTTCATATTTTTCACACAATGGAACCACTTCAAGCCACACTAATTTTTTTTCAGTGCACACACCTATTTTTAAAATGCGGTCTGTGAGAGATGTGGTTGGGTTTTGAAAAACTTATACAAAGTCAATTTAGCGCCTTGAAACATAGTTGTATCAAAAAGCGGGATTTTTTTTTGTGGCACAAGATTTGTTCTACATATTCAAATTTGATTTTATTAATCTATCTTGTTCACATATGATGCTCTTCTAGCCCCTAACAAGAACACATCATACTGTCAATACTTTTGTGTATAATGTTATGGAAAAGATTTTATGTACAAATACTACATTTTAGATGAATAAAATAAGATTTTAATATATAGAACAAAGGTTGTGCCTCAAAAGTCCCACTTTTTTGGTACTAGTATGATTATATACCCGTCTCTTCTGCATTCAAAATCCTGCCTGCCCATTTTCGTTTCTTAACATAAAATCGAGAAAGATGGCAGAACACCTCCTGCGTTTACCTGCTGATTTCACAAGCAACTCGTCCTTTCACTTCAATGACATCAGAGGAGCTGGCAAATCCCATCCGCCTGAGCACACGCTTCCGACATTTCAGCTCATCCATCTGTAGCACTGTGCGAGCCTTCTTCAGCTCGTGCTTCGCAGTTCTGATATCTACTGCAATCTGTAGACAAAAATACTTTCTTATAGATTTGATTTTTCAGGAAAACAAGGCAGATCGAATTTGCAAGTGAAAGTGCAACATATACAGCCGTGGCCAAAAGTTTTGAGAATGAAACAAATATTAATTTTCACAAAGTCTGCTGCCTCCGGTTTTATGATGACAATTTGTGTATACTCCAAAATGTTATTAAGAGTGATCAGATGAATTGCAATTGCCATGAAAATGAATTTAATCCCATAAAAACATTTCCACTGCATTTGTAAAGGAGGCTTCAGGGCGCCCAAGAAAGTCCATCAAGTGCCAGGACCGTCTCCTACAGTTGATTCAGCTGCGGGATCAGGGCTCCACAAGTGCAGAGCTTGTTCAGGAATGGCAGCAGGCAGGTGGGTGAGTATGAGTGCATCTGCATGCACAGTGAAGACGTTCTGAGGATGGCCTGGTGTCAATAAGGGCAGCAAAGAAGCCACTTCTCTCCAGGAAAAACATCAGGGACAGACTGATATTCTGCAAAAGGTACAGGGATTGGACTGCTGAGGACAGAGGTAAAGTCATTTTCTCTGATGAATCCCCTTTGGTTGTTTGGAGTATCTGGAAAAAACCTTGTCCGGAGAAGAAAAGGTGAGCACTACCATCAGTCCTGTGTCATGCCAACAGCAGTAAAGCATCCTGAGACCATTCATGTGTGGGGTTTCTTCTCAGCCACAATTTTGCCTAAGAACAAAGCCATGAATAAAGAATGGTACAAAAACGATCCTCCGAGAGCAACTTCTCCCAACCATCCAAGAACAGTTTGGTCACAAAGAATGCCTTTTCCAGCATGATGAAGTATCTACAGAGAGTGATAACTAAGGCTTGGAGAAAAAAAAAAATCAAAATTTTCCATCCATGGCCAGGAAACTCCCAGACCTTAATCCCATTGAGAACTTGTGGTCAATCCCCAAGCGGTGGGTGAACAAATGAACAAAACCCTCCACAAATTCTGACAAATTCTAAACATTGATTATGCAAGAATGGGCTGCCATCAGTCAGGATGTGGCCCAGAAGTTGATTGACAGCATGAAAGGGAGAATTGCAGAGGTCTTGATAAAAGAAGGGTCAATACGGCAAATATTGACTCTTTGCATAAACTTAAAAGGGGTTGTAAAGTCTCAAGGTCTTTCACCTTAATACAGTCTATGCATTAAGGTGAAAAACCTATACTGCAGTTCCCCCTTTTTCTTACCTTAACCCATTCATTCCAGCGACAAGCACAAGCCCAGCAGCTCCAGCCGCTGTCCGAGGTCCTCATTGGATAGATCGACAGCAGCAGGAGCCATTGGCGGCACTGTGGTGCAACGGTGACCCAATCAAAATAAATAATTTATGCCTCATGCATGCAAATGCTCATTTGCGTTTTGTGTAAAACAAAAATGCAAGGATAGGTTTGCGTGAAAATGCGTGCGAACTTGCACGAACACATACGTAAAAATGCATACAAATATGTGCAAATACAAACGTTCTGCACAGGAAGTGTCAGGGTTGGTTCACACCACATGCATTCCAGTGCTTTTTTTCTGCATCCAAAACGCATACATTATTTTCAATGGCACCGTTCACACCAGTGCTTGCAGATCCAGAAAAAAAAAAAGTAGAGTATGTTGCATTTTTACTGCACAGAACTGTACTGGAATGCAGTAAAACACACCAAATGTATACAAAATGCACCGGACCCCAGAACAGGAAAAAAAAAAAAATCACCTGGAACGCACTCTGAAACGCAGCAAACACACATTGGAACTCATCAAAATCACGCGTGCAGAAACGCATCTGGAACAGATCTGGAGGACGTTTTTGTGATGTGAACTGGCACTCAATCCTCAGACTACAGACAGAAGTCATAAATTAACCTGTGCACTCCCATGCCACAGGTCTGAACACAAACAATTTACTATACTAACGGTGGGGCGTACAGAGAAACCACCATGATATTACATGATCAATGCAAATCGTATGTGGGTGAAAAACACAAGGCCTCTTTATAATTCTTTTAAGAACAGGAGAAAGGAAGAAGGAAGAAAGGACATTAAATAGTTTAGAGGTAAACTTACCTGGGCCTTTTTCTCGCACATTTTGTAGAGGGTCTCCAGATTAGGATCATTATTGAGCGGGTGTGAATACATTCGGTGCTCAAATGCCTCCGTTTTCTGAACCACCTTTTTCAGCCCGGGATCTTTAATACCCATGTCATCAATGGGATCCAGCAGAGGCACGCCATCAGGGAAGCGCTTCTGAACCTCCTGAAGAATATCAAAAGCAAGTGTTTGTAGGGTAATGGAGAGTGATTTGAAAAATACTGTGAACACTCGATATTTATAGAAAAATATGTTCCTCCAGACTCCGTTCAATATCAATAGAATGTTCAGTCAGCCTTTGGCTGACAAAGAACTCTTGTGACAACTACACAAGGAGAATGCATATCACATATCTGTGCTGTACTGTCAGCTGGGGACCTGGGACCCATCAGCTATCTGTATTCTATACACAATGAACCCGTTTCACACTGCAGCCTTCCAGACACCACAAACCTTCTACAAACATCATCGTAGAAAATGTTTGAAAATTGTGCAAATATCTTGTGGCAAATAATTGCGACTGCCACCATTTTATTCTCCAGGGCCTCTGCTTTTAGAAAGTATTATTTAAATATAACTCTTTGGAGATTTTACAGTAATTTACTAGCAAAAAAAATGCAGTGTTAATTTGTGCAAAAAACAAACATTGCCCAGGTAGACCTGTAGTGGAGGGCAAAGGCACTGAGCACTCCTGGAAGTATTGAATGCTAAAGGATGGAGGTTTATAGGGCTTTTATAAAGTGAACATAGGGGACACAGGCCACTAGAGAAAAAGTATAATGCCTTCTTTGCAGTTTTTTTTACGCTATTTTTTTTTGAGACAGCAGTGTCCCCTTAAAGTGGAACTATACTCACCTCCACTGCAGCGATGTGGTATCATGTGATGCTGGCTGTTCGTCTTTTGGGTTCTGATCTTCAGCCATTTTAAATTGGCAGGCCCAAGATGACCTCACTCCTGCGCATGCACAGGAGTTTATACAACTCAGCAGATGCTGAAATTGGTACACTGAACTGTATGTGCTGAGTTAGGTTAGGGTCTACTTCAAGAAGCAACTTAAGGCGGCAAAATAAATTGGCTTTTGTTGCCTTCAAGTAAACACTACAACAGTGCTTAAAGCGGAATGTAAAATTGCAAGCAGGTAGATTTTATTGCAGAAGAGCGAGTGCGTAATCCTCTTGTGCCTGCTGGCTCCTCTTCTACTAAAGTGTAAACGGTGTTGCACATGCACAGAGCTCATTGCACAGTGACAGGATGAGTTATCTCCCGTGAGAATGCATGGGCAGTATGTCATCCTGGGCCAGTCAATCTAGATGCCCCAAGAGAGGGGGGGGGGGGCAAGTATATGGAGTTTGGATACACTTTAAGAAGGCCTCATTCACACAAGGCGGATCCGCTCAGCGGACCTAACAGGTTCGTCTCTGCTCACTAAGCATGTCTGTTTTCATCAGATCTCATGTGATCGAACGGATGCAAACGTATCGCCATATGTCTGATTTTAGCGGATCGGATGTCAGCGGACATGGTCACCACTGACATCCGTCGCTCCATAGAACTGCATAGAGAGTCCGTTCAGGTCCGCCTAAAAAACTGTCAGGCGGACAGGACGGACAGGCGGACAAGGACGGACCAGGTCCGTCCTTGTAAAAGGGGCCTAAGTCACAGAGTCCTTTCAATTTACCAATACAGGAAGTCGCCGAGTTATGAACACAATAAGGACTGTAGGTTTGTTTGTAAGTCGAAGTTGTTCGTAAGTCGCAACACTGCAATTGTAAGTGTAACTTCCGGGCGGAACACTGCATTCGTAAGTGTAACTTTCGTCTGTGCATGGATGTGGGATGTTCCGGGCGCTTGTTATGTTAAGTTATCTGGGGCTCTTCTGGCAATGCAGTACATGTAGTATTGCAGTGTGGGATGTGTCCAGAGGTACTCGGAGGTATCTAGGACCAGCGTGGAGCACAAGTGGCTGGCATTTGAGGCTGTTCGTAAGTAGGAGTCGTTCGTAACTTGGGTGTTCGTAACTTGTGGACTGCCTGTAGTCTAGTCTATATATTAGGTATATTTTATAATAAACTATACAGAATATAAAACTATAACATCCACACAGTTTTTATAGTGTTTTAGGGATGGACTACTGCTCATCTCATGAATTAATGCTTTGTTAACTGCCTCTTTGAGAAGCAGAGGGTGACATACTGTATAAACCAGGGAACACACCGGTCTGCATTCCACCAGTGAGCATTAGGATCCATACAGACTTTGCAAGGAGGCAGTCATATGCATAAGGCAAAATGCCCTGATGAGTATCAGAGCTGCACAGGAAGTTCTTTATCCTCAGTCTGCATACAACGTATTTAAAATGTTCTTAATAGGTGGAAAAAGTGTACCTTTTGACACTTACAGAGGGCTAACAATTGCACCAAAACAGTCTCTATGCCCACAATGGTCAGCACGTGCAATTAACAGTGATTAGCATTCATTGATTATATAGGGCATTGCTCCCTTATAAAATGCAGAAATCCATATGCACAGAATTGCATGATGCTTTTCAATGAATAATGTATAGTACCAGTTATCAGTTTTTGGGAACAGAACTATGTGCCAGATAACCACTGGATTTGAGATCCCACTGAGTTACACTGGCTCTTGGTCATGTCACTTCTTGTTTTTCTTGCACTCATGTCTTGGGCAGGCTTTAGGGCTAGTGCTAAGTAATTTTTATACACGTAAAACCTTGGATTGAAAGTGTTTTGCAAGACCAGCAATTTTTTTTTTTTTTGATTCGATAAACAAGCAATGTCTTGATATACAAGTCATGCCTCTAAGTGTAGCAATATGGTTACATTTAAAGCGGTTGTATGCCTGCAAAAAAAAAAAAAAAAAACACAACTGTAAGGCAAAAGGCATAACGAGCTAGTATGCACCGCATACCAGCTCATTACGAAATACTTACCTTAGACTGAAGTGCTGGCATCGCCTCCCAGTCGGTCACTGCTGAGGGACCCCGACATGTTCCCTTGGCGTTTCTTCCGGGTTCACGGCTCCGGGGATATGAGTAGCTGGAGCTGCGATGACGTCACTAACACGCAAGATTTGATTTTCCAGCGGCATCTGCCGGACCTTCAGAGCGCATGCGCAGCTGATGTCAGCGGCAGCATATTCATTTTACCTACAGGTAAGCCTTATTATAGGCTTACCTGTAGGTAAAAATGTGAAAGCAAGGTATGCAACCACTTTAATGAAGGGACAACATTTAGCAACTCACATGGTTGATGATTAAAACAAGCACATCTAAGCAGGCAGGCATCCGGGGTAAAGCTGTCCACAGAGTAGACCATCCCCCCGCACCATCGACATAATCCCTTCCACGCTGTGCTTCAAGCCTCGCTTTCAGATCACTCTACTGCAGGGCTTCCCGGTCACGATTGCAGACTGACAGTGATGAGAGCCGGCGGTGCGGAGGATGGTCTATGTGGACAGCTTTACCCCAGATTCCAGTGGTCCATCAGATTAGGCAAGCCGTCTCCAAGCGGACATCTTTTTACACTCACCGAAATCTTGCATGTCACACTTATTTTTACCACTAAACTGAGCTTATATCATCAAATACAGTATTTAGAAGTCTGTGACACTGTTTTGATGTTGAATTTTAAAAGCAGCTGCAAGCCTGCTGATCTCACACGTTTGCTAATGTGACAGAACACCTCTGCTTTTAAAATCCAACATCAAAACAGTGTCACTGACTTCTAAATACTGTATTTCACGATATAAGCTCCGTTTAATGTTAAAAATAAGTGTGAAATGCCAGACTTCGGTGGGTGTAAAAAGATGTCAGCTTGGCAACTTCACACTGTAGGCTTACTGCAGAGTGCGGGGTGTGCCAAGATGGCCGTGACGGAACGTCACTTTCGTTACAAGTTTTGACGGGTCGCTTAATCTGACGAAACACCTGAATACTTTAGATGTGTCTCTTTTAATCATCAACCATGTGACCCTCAACCATCATCAAATGTTGTATCTTCATTAAATGTAACCATATTGCTACACTTAGGAGGTGCCCATCTTCTCTATTACACTCTGTAGCTCCTGCTGGATTTTGCTTCTAACCCCCTTGTGGAGACTGCCATTTGTGGATGGACATCTTATGGTAACACAACCTGGTCACACTGCTATAATATTTTTTTTTTTTATTCTTTATTTAAGGGTTTGCAACATAACACATTAATATGACATGCCATCACAGTCCTGACAAAGATTATCAGCGGTGACAAAGTGGAAATTAAAATAACATAGGTTAATTGACACTAATCAAACTATGCTATAATCTTTTTATATGGACTATAAACTGAAGGACTTATGAATAAATGGCTGTGGAACGAATCATCTGAGTTTCCATTATTTCTTAAGAGGAAATTTGCTTTGCTATAAGAGTGCTTTGGATTATAAGCATGTTTCTGGAACTAATTATGCTTGCAATCCAAGGTTTTACTGTACTGCCCAAAAGGCCTGCCTCGTGTTATCATTGGCACTAGCACAGCATATGTGTTTTTTTTTTTTTTCTTTTACTCACATAGATGAATGGTGCATGTTTTGGGGCCTGCCCAAATGTCAGGGAGAAGATCTGTGGCCTTCAGGTCTTTTTTCTCTTCCCTCTGGGGGTCCCTGTTCAGGAAAGCCTTCACCAAGTGCTTGGTGGACCGGTTTCGGCAGGTCCCTAAAAAGTGGGGTCCACCTGGCTTCAACATTAGTCAGCCAGGGCACCTTGCCCCGTCAAGGAGCCTTGCACCCTGGTCGGTTCAGGGGTCCTTCCTCTTTGAAGGTCGATCTGTTACTGTACCCTCATGCCCCTTTTTCTCTACAGGCAGTTCAACAAGAACCGAGGAATTTCGTAAGAAAAAAAAAAAACTTACTTGCACAGAAATGCAGCCCAGAGAAAGTCATAATGTAAAGAATGTGCAGTGTCAGGATTTCCATGCCCTCAACTTTCTGTAGCCAGAGAAATCTTATTAGCTCAGTTACACCATCATTACAGCTTTAGAGGCAGTAATTGGTGTGATTGAATAGCATTCACTTCTGCCAAGGTGGTCAGTAGGAAACCCGCAAAACCGTTAGAAAACTGTAAGCGCGCTGCCACATTTTCTGTGGGGATGACACACAGCAATCATTCCAAGGTTAAATTACTAAAATGTAATATAGTAGCTAAATACTGAGAACTATCTGAAATGACAACCAATGAGTATCAGGCTTGAGTGAAATATTGAAGCCATTTGGTAAAGTATAAAATTACTGTTAGTTCGGATCATCATTCTTTCTACTTCATATGTGGACAGCCCATCTATAAATGGTACTCAGAACTTACCAGACCTTTTCTATTGTCAGTGGTCATGGTCACAAGTATCTGGTACATTGGCACACAGAAAATGTTCTTTTACTGAAGCTCAGAGAATATTCATGGAGGTACAACCTTATGTAAAACTTTGAGCTCTCCATTCAGCAAATCGGACCTCTGCAGAGAGAACCACTTCCACACAGACAGCAAGGGTCCTTCTATGCAGCAACCTGGAATGTATTTAGCGGATTTAAACAAAGTTGCATTGGGCTTAAAGCGGTTGTATACCACTGGACGTTTACTTAAATTTTTTCCCCCTGCAAGGTAAAGTCATAATGTGCCAATATGCATCGTATATGATGCATGTTTAGGAGATATTTACACTACCTATAGGTAAGCTTTACCTATAGGTAAAAGTCAGTAAAGGAAGTTTACTTCCTCTTTAAAAGTTCAGTAACTGCTTAAGAAAATGTAAACATTTGAATGTTCATTGCCTAGCATTGATTGCACTTGAGAGCCTGTCCTATTCAAAACAAAACGAGTTCTCAGCAACAGAAGAGGTAGTACACTCACTACAATGGCTCATGCCTTCTATCTTCCCCTCTATTTTAATGCTGCAGCCTCAGCATTTGACGATTCTGGGAGTAAAGGATGCTTGTGTTTGTCACTCAGTGCTGTGGTTCTATCCTTCAACCAAGGTCACTGCTGAATCCTTCCTGTACTACCAGACAGGCCAGGTAAGGAACCACAATGGGTTCCTTTAAGGCAGGGATATGCAATTAGTGGACCTCCAGCAGTTGCAAAACTACAAGTCCCATCATGCCTCTGCCTCTGGGTCTCATGCTTGTGGCTATCAGTGTCTTGCTATGCCTCACGGGACTTGTAGTTCTGCAACAGCTGGAGGTCCACTAATTGCATATCCCTGCTTTAAGGCAACTGGCTTATGATTTGTTTAGAAACCTAAAAAGGGTCTCTAAATGCTACTTTTTGCTACGCTTATTTTAAGACATTTCACCCAACGTTTGCATAATTTTAAATCCTCTGTTGCCCCAGGTCAAATTACATTGCATGAATATACAATATTAAATTGAAGAGGATAAACACATTCTTCAGAAATATATTATCTTACCTGGATAGACTTAAGTACACTTTGTCTGTGATCCAGAGGCCGAAGATCCTTTGGAATATACAGGCGAACGCTGCTGATTGCTGTCAGCAAATGCAACACGACTGGAACCACCTGAATAGAGAATAAAAAGATTTTGCTTACATTCATAAGAGCATCCCATGTCAGACCATTAAAATATAAGGATTTGTATATGTAGAAATGAACGTTTCTGTAGATGATAGAAAAACTAATGTAACCTAATTTGTGACACCTGGTACCAGGTTTGCTTCTTTTAAACCAGTTTATGATTCCAACAGAAAGGGATGAAAGCATAATATGGTTTTAATGAAATACTGGCATTTTCAGAAGAGGTAAACAATAGGAGTCTCCCTATTTTTTCAGCAGAGTTCCCCCCTGGCTGTCACTGTGACCCAGCGTCTTTAATATTATCTGAGGAACGGACCTGGAAAAAAGTAAACAGATCGGTCCTTCTGACTTTCTTCACTGCTTGCTTGTTCCAGAGCCAGTGACTCAAAGTACTGAAGACAGGAGGCAGTCAAGTAACTTGTAGGAATAAAAGCTGGCCAGCTATCCAAACCTGTACCTGAGTCTGTGGGGAATTTACCCTGCATCCCTCTTTTCCCTACCCCTTTTCTCTTTTCCTCCAACCCCCCCCACCTCCTTTTCTTGTTTCTCTTGCTGTCTTACCCTTTTCCTCTTATGTTCTTTATCTTACTCTTGGGAGTGCGTTCTCCCCAAGATAATCTGACCTCATGGGACTCGCAATGTTGATGTCATCCATTTAGTTGGTATCCACTTTTCAGAATGTTCAAATATTTTATGCAACAATGGTGTCCTCCTGTGTAGGTGTATCTGCTGTCATTTTCATTTCTATGAAAATCAATTAAAACTATAGCACAGAAAACTGGCCAGCAATGACTGCCCCCAGATTTCAAAGTACAGGCTAAGCAATTCTGCATTTTCTTTCGAAGCCTTACCAGAAGCCCTCCAAAGAACCCCCATTTCCACTGTATTGGGAGCGCACTCACTACCTCCCAACCTTACAGCTTTCTGACATGAGAAATAGAGCAGTATCATCTTGGGGGAGTAAATGCCAATTATGACTTAAAAAAAATTGGTACCTACATATAGTGTCTTGCAAAAGTATTCACCCCCTTGGCTTTTTACCTATTTTGTTACATTACAGCCTTTAGTTAGATGTTTTTTAATATGAATTATATGTGTTGGACCAGAACACAATAGTCTAAGTTGAAGTAAAATTAGAAAAATATATACATAAAACTTTTTGAGAAATAAAAAAAAAAATGATATTTGGCATGTGCGTATGTATTCACCCCCTTTGTTATGAAGCCCATAAAAAGCTCTGTTGCAACAAGTTACCTTCAGAAGTCACATAATTAGTGAAATGATGTCCACCTGTATGCAATCTAAGTGTCACATGATCTGTCATTACATATACACAATAATAATAATATATTATTGCGTATATGTTACATATTGTGTATACATATAATATAAAAAAAATATATACAAATCTTTGATGATCCCTAGCAGCACCATGTATCACAACCAAATGGAAAGAACATGGCACAACAGCAAACCTGCCAAGAGACAGCGGCACACCAAAACTCTTGGACCGGGCAAGGTCCGTGGCAAAAACCCAACACGTCACCCAAAGAACACCATTCACCACAGTGAAACATGGTGGTAGCATCATCATGCTGTGGGGATGTTTTTCAGTAGTCGGGATGGGACACTGATCAGGGTTGAGGGAAAGATGGATGGTGCTAAACAAAGATATTCCTGAGCAAAACCTGTACCATTCTGTGTATGATTTGAGACTAGGATGGAGGTTCACCTTCCAGCAGGACAATGACCCCAAACACACTGCTAAAGCATCACCTGAGTGGTTTAAGGAAAACATGTAAATGTGTTGGAATGGCCTGATCAAAGCCTGGACCTCAAAATAACCTTAAAAATAACTATCAAGCGCCCAATAAAAACACAGCATAGTGTCCTGTGCACCCTCCCCTATCCCCACACTAGTGTCCTCCACATCATTGCCCTCACAATAGTGTCCTCTGCCACCCCACCCACACAGTAGTTTTTTTCTTTCCCCCCTCCCACAGTAGGGACCTCTGCCCCCATACAATAGTGCCGTCTGCCTCCCCATAGCAGTGTCCTACCCCCCCACTATAGTGTCCTCCGCCCCCCTCCACCCTGCAGTAGGGTCCTCTGCCCCTCCTACTATAGTAGTGTCCTGTGCCCCCCCCCCCCCCCCATCAAAGCAGTGTCCTCTGTCCCCTTCACACAACCCTACTGTAGTGTCCTCTGCCCCCCCCAAAAGCATTGTTCTTTGTCCCTTTCACACCCTTCCCGCACTGTAGTATCCTCTGCACCCCCACCAATGCAGTGTCCTCTGTCCTCTTAACCCTCCCACACTTTTGTGCCCTCTGTGCCCCCCAAAGCAACGTCCTCTGTCCCCTTCTCCCCTTCACACCCTCCCTCCACTGTAGTGTCCTCTGTACCCACTCCCCAATGCAGTGGCCCATCTCCTTCACCCCCCCCACTGTAGTGTCCTCTGCACCCCCACCCCAATGCAGTCTCCTCTTCCCCTTCACACCCTCCCCCCACTGTAGTGTCCTCTGCCTCCTTCACATCCTCCCCCCACTGTAGTGTCTCCTGTCCCCTTCACACCCCCCCCCCCAAAGTAATGTCCTCTGTCCCCTTTACCCCCACCGTAGTAACCACTCCTTACCCATGCAATGCCCCCCCCGTGAAGTTCTCTGTGGTTCTCCCATGCAGTTTCCTCTGTCCCCTTTGACCCCCCTCCCCCACTAATGCTCTCTGCCCTCCCAGTGCGATGTCCCTTTCAACTGCTCCCCCCCCCCCCCCATCCCATGTAGTGTCCTCTGTCCCCTTCACACCAGTGTGTAGGTAGCACTCTCCTACCTTACACTGATGTATAGCAGTGCAGAGAATAGGAGAAGTCACAGTACTGGATATAGGACAGGGGCGGGATCTGACGGAGATAACTTTTTAGACTTTTTAACAAGCTGGTGATTGGTTGCTAGGACTGCCCAGCAACCAATCACCTGCTGGTTAATTTAAAAAGTTAATTCCAGCAGCTCCTGACGACCCCCCCCCCCCCCCCAATCCAGTACTGTTACTTCTTCCGATCTCCACATTGCAGTGAAGAGGAGAGTGATGGCGGCTGGGGGAAGGTCTGTGTGAGGGGCTGTGCTCCCGATCGACTCGTCGGCTACACGCGGTCAACGGCTTGCCGACCATTGCAGTAAAGAATGCTTGTTATACTCACTGTAGAACATAAGATGTTAATCCTCTGCATTGTGTAAAAAGGCTGTTTGATCCTGTCTTTTCTGATCCTCCCCTTCTTCCACTGTCCCCTAATTCCCTGATAACACAGAGTCTATGGAGAAGAGCTGCACATGCTCAGTTTGGTGTGTATTGCTAGAGGGTTTTTACAACCTCTCCTGAACGATTTAACTTGACAGATAGTAACCAACGTTTAAAACGTCTGTTTTGCCGTGTTTGTGTTTAGAAGCTTTTTTTTCCCCCAAATAGCCAGAAAATAAACACCTGTAAATGAAAACACAGTTAAAAACGGGTTACCACATTTACAAGCCATTACAGGCATTTGGCGTTTCAAATGCCTCTGAACGTCCGTCCTGAACGCATTTTTTTGCGTTCCAAAAAATGCTTCTAAACTCAATTGCCTAGAAACAACTATAAGCCCCTGTGTACATGTACTGATAAGATAACAGAGGAGAGTTCAGGGGCAGCTGAAAAAAAAAAAAAAAAAAAGCCCAACTGCTCCTAAACGTCCGTTTATCAGCAGCAGTGTACATGAGGCCTAAGACAACACCACTATTCTGTGGGTTATGGGCTGTAACCAGTCCATGCACAGAATGCAACAGTATTTTCTGCAAGATATTCTTTTTCATCTGGAAACTTGCCAGCTGCTGGGAACTTAACTGTTTTCTTTAGGGCAATGTCCCAGCTGTTGATCCCAGTGAAAAACAAACCTCTACTGCAAATAACCTGATGTAACGCACATTTTCTGGTGAAATATAACCAAACTAGCTCTAAATCCTGCATAGCTTAACCTACATCCACCCATCACTATAGGGACATTAACATTCATCGTTGCCTTCATCTTATCTCCCTAAAAAAAAATCCGCAGACAAGACTTGCCCACCCAGTTGGGATGGAGAGAACCTCACTCTTGTGCAGCAAGACACATTTCTAACTTGCCAATGTAAAGAAAGTGTTTGTGTAGTAAGGCCGCCCATAAACTGAACAATTTTTTTTCCTGCAATCCAGCAAATCACTTGATTCCCCCATAAACACAGTGTTGACAGGGGAATCCCTCCATGGAGCCATTGTGTATTACCGGCAACGAGGGAAGCTGTCCCCGCCAGGAGAAGACAATGAATATTGCTAGTGGCTATAACAGCTGCTAGCAATAATGGCATGTAAAATCTGGCAGGCTGGTTGTACCCAAGTTGATCAACTTTGGTACATTCAACCTGCGCATACACAAGGTTCGAATCTCGGCCGGTTCAGCAGGAATTAAAACATCTATTGTGGGCTTAACCCTCATTACAACTATTGGTTAACAGATGAGTTTTTTGTGCCTTATAACAATCCTACCTCAGGAGTTACACTGTAATCTTTCAATGGGGGGAGCCTGCTTCCTGCCCCTGCAAGGCCTCTTTCACATGAACGATCCGTTCAGGTCCGCCTGTCAGTTTTTTAGGCAGACCTGAACGGACCCTCCATAGACCTCTATGGAGCGTCGGATGTCAGCGGTGACATGTCCGCTGACATCCGACCCGCTCCGATCCGAAAAAGTGTAACGGAGGAAAAAACCTACTTTTCCATCCGTTTTCGGATCGGGTGACGACGGACTCTACGGTCCGTCGTCATCCGATCCCCCATAGAGGAGAGTGGCACTCTGACAGGTCTGTCGCTGGACAGTGTGCAGAGACGGACCTGTCATCTGCCTGCTCAGCGGGGATCCACGGAGTGATCCCCGCTGAGCAGAGCGGATGTTCACGGGGCGGATCATCATGGATCCGTCCCGTGTGAAAGGACCCTAATACTTTTTGTGCATCTGTAATAGAACTGTTATAAAAATGTACTCCTAATAAAAACGTTACTTACATATATCCAAATTAAATACTAACACATCTAATTCACACAGTATTTGCCCAGCTGAACAAATGGTTGGTAAATCTGCAAAGGATCAAGTCTTCGCTCTGACGTATGACTGGAAGAACCCATGTATATCAGACAAATACTTGTACTGTGTTTATAAAAAGCCAAAAGTAATCCTACATGGATCAACTATTTTTTACAAAGAATAAGTATACAGAAACGTACAAAGTCAAAACAGTGGACATCAAGACAAATCACAGCGCTATGAGAATTTCGGGACTTTTCCCAGAAGACCATTTGTGGAAATGCTGTCTCTGTAGCAATTAATCTAAACATATATTGCATATTCAAGACAGATTTCAACACATCAAGGGATCATTCGTTTGCAATAACGCCCCCAGGCCACTAAATAGAAATTATAATCCTTTTCATAAGTGAACACATCCTACCTGTACTACAATTTTAGCTTTTCAAGGGTTGTGTCATTTTGACCAGAATCTCATTGTGGACTGTCTGTCAGTCATCACCTGCTCACTAGTGGCAGCCATGCCATGCAGAGCAAAGCAGGAAGTTCACTTTAAACAGCAGCCCCACCACCAGGCATTCACCTTTCTTCTACAAACAGCAATGCAAACATTTTCAGTAGAAGGTATTGGGAACATGTGCTTCACTTTCCTTCCTCCGCCCTGATACAGTTGGTCAATGGTCGGCCCTGAATTTTCCCATTCAACGGGATTACTACCACAGCTAGCTGTATAAACATTAATGCTGGACTTGGCTGAATGCCCAGGCTTACTTTTATGGAGGAGAGGATGGAGAAGAGGAGGGCTTTGCATGGGCAATAGCAACTGAGGAAGGACTCAGAGGGGCAGAGAAAGTTGCAACAGTGATGAAGAGGAGCAACTATTTGCTTAAAGTGGATGTAAACCCTCACATATACTCAGTGAAGTGAACAGCCTCAAGATGATACACAGGGATGAATCAAATCTCCCTACATTTTTACAAGTGTTATATGTATATCTGCAGTCTTCACCTTCACCTACTGTTTAGAAAGTGCACATCCTGTCAGATTTTCCACTTCCTCATTCATCTGTAGGAGAAGATCATTGCTAGACACTAAGCAAGCTGATTGGAGGAAAGGTACACACCCTCCCCACACATGCAGACCCTGCCTGTGAATGGTTTAGCTGGCTGCTAATCTATTCATAGCAACCTCCTGTAACACACAGGTCCATCTCTGGGCCTCAGAGAGCTTGTCAAAAGTTATCAGGCTGATAAAGGAATGGGCAGGCCAGAGCTACTAGACTATGTGCTTTGAAGAGAGATAACAACACTGCAGATAGATGTGCCCAGCTCAAATTTCATGAATCGGGTTTACATCCACTTTAAGGCAGTGTACTAGAAGTGGGGTGTAACCAAGGCCTTCTTACAGGTAGCAAGGGGTCTTGTGAGTCCACGGAAGAAGTTGACAGATAGGAAATGGAACAATTTAAAGGATAGAATTCCTTTATTTCTTACTAGGTCAGAACTACCTCACATGAGAAGGAATGGCACCCATCTACCTAACATTGAGAATGAAGGGCTACACATCTAGGAGGTTGGAATGTATCTAACGAATACCAGTTGGAAAATATACTAGGAGAGCTCTTGGCGAGAGTCTGTAGAGCAGTCACATAAATGACTGTTTGGTGAGATGGGCAGACAATTGCTAAGGCTTCTGCAGACTGCATGTGGAGGTCTGCTGTACTGAAGAGAAAGTATAAGTGTGTGTATGTACACACACACACACATACATATACATATACATATATATATATATATATATATATATATATATATATATATATATATATATATATATATATATATACATACACACACACACACACACATACACACACATATACATACACACACCAGTGTTTAGGCCTATGGTCAGAGTTTTGGCTCAGGAGCTTTTTTTGAAAAAGGTCTCATAGGCACCCTGGGACATGAAGGCTCAGGGTCTGGATAAGGGTCTAGTGATATAGCACAACAAGAAGCATGAAGCGATAGGGAGTAAAACATCACATTATGGTTGCTATTAACCACTTGCCGACTAGCGGAATACCAGTACGTCGATGGACTAAGTGGTTACACTGGGATGATGCCTGCAGCTGTAGACATCATCTGCATACCGTTTTCATCCGCATACCGTTTTCTGGGGCGACGTTTGGCTCTTTTGTAAAAGCAATCTAGTGTCCAACTTGTGGCTGGATTGCTTTTACAAGCAGCAGGAGAGGATGTTGTCACGATCCATTAAAGGATGCCCCTCAGGGATGCCAATCAGTGCCCACCAGGGATGCCTGTCAATGCCTCATCAGTGCTACCCTTAAGTGCCCGTCAGTGAAGGAAAAAAAATTTAAAACAGAAATGTTTTTATTTTTCTTCAAAAAATTTTCGGTCATTTTTATTTGTTTAGCAAAAAATGAAAACCCCAGTAGTGGTCACATACCACCAAAAGAAAGCTCTATTTGTGAGAAAAAAAAAATTATAAAATAAGTTTCACATGGGTACAGTGTTGCATGACTGCGACAGCGCTGAAAGCTGAAAATTGGCCTGGGCAGGAAGGGGGTGAAAGTTCCCTGTATTAAAGTGGTTAGCCACTTCAGCCCTGGAAGATTTTACCACCTTCCTGACCAGTGCACTTTTTACAATTTGGCACTACGTTGCTTTAACTGACAATTGTGTGGTCATGCAATGCTGTATCCAAACGAAATTAGCGTCCTTTTCCCACAAATAGAGCTTTCTTTTGGTGGTATTTGATCACCTCTGCGGTTTTAATTTTTTGCGCTATAAACAAACAAAAAAAAGAGCCTCAATTTTGAAAATAAAATATTTTTTTACTTTTTGATATAATATCCCCCCCCCCCCAATTTTTTTTATTTAAATTTCTTCATCAGTTTAGGCCAATATATATTCTTCTACAATAAAAAAAAAATGCTATAAGTGTATATTGATTGGTTTGTGCAAAAGTTATAGCGTCTACTAACTATGGAAAAGATTTTTGGCATTATTTATTTATTTTTTTTACTAGTAATGGCGGTTCTAACTATGGGGATGTGAATTACTAGGGGGGGGGGAAGACATATCGTTGTTCCTACTTTGTAGGAACAAACGACATGTCTCCTCTGCCCTGACAGCACAGGGATTTGGGTGTTTACACGCCCAAATCCCTGTGTTCGTGCACGGGATCGCACGTGGCCGGTGGCGATTGTGCCCATCAGCTATGCGCAATCGGGTCTCCCGCTGTGCAGCGGGCACATGCCCTCTGACGGGCATAAAAAGGGAAACCCGTATATGTGCAGGATCTCGCTCAGGAGAGCCATTGTGCCACAGTAAATCTGCGCAAGCCGGTCGTGAACCGGTTAATAATGTCACCAAAATTAGCGTGTGATGTAAATTGCCTCCAGCATTGCTCCTGTTTCTTCTTGCTGGAGGCTGCCATTTTCCTGAAGCCCAGAGACCTTGAATAGCAGTAAATCATGAAAGCGGAACTAAACCCATCGATTTAACGGTTTAAGAAAACAGTTACATTTCTGGAATGCTGGGATTGCCCACTGTCATATTTGCTTGTGTCTTCAACCAAACCATCAAATAGCTGGAGTTATAACTGCAGCATGTGCAGCACCATTGCAGTTGCAGATCAAAGAGAAGCAGCTTCCTTGGCTGTAAAGTATAGGAGGGTTTATTTCCGCTTTAAGGTTGTCAGCAGATCGGCCTCTACAAGTTTGTCAGTGCCTAAAAATTTAGACCAACTGACCTGTAGAGTGGAGTAAGAGTGTATTACTGGATTTAAACAGTCTAGACATTTTTAAATGTTTTACATAGCTATACCTGCATAAGTGGCCAGCCAGTGATCTAGAAGGACTTACATTTTCTGATTAAAGTTCCTTTTTAAAGAGGACAGGGCTAGGAAGAAAGTACTTTGCTGGGGTATTGACTCTTCCTGCAATAGTGACATTTTCTAGCTAGTTCAACAGCACATTGAAAATGAAAAAAAAAAAAAAAAAATTTATTGTATGGAAAGAAAATATACTGCAAGTAGACATTTAAAACACTTTTCTGTACTTTTTCCAGCAATTTTAATGCGGTGACAGTACAGCTTAGTATTTTGCTAACTACAACAATTTCATTTTTAGCCGGTTCAGTGAAATTTGTACGTTTTAATGGTATTCTCTTATACCATGTTTCTCCATTAGCCTGACCATATATTGTACCAGTACTGACGTTAACAGTACCTGTCAATTCAAAACATATATAAGAATTCTAGCCCAATTCAAATGCAGCATAATGCAGTCTTTTGGCTAAGATCAAGTGTAGTATCTGTTCCTATCAGTTGCCAGAGGAGGCGCTGTGCTGCTCCCATTGGGGAGGGCAGGCAAAACCAATGGTGTCATTGCACCTGGAAGGACGGTTTCGGTAGTGACTACGTTGTGCTGCTCGACAGATACTGGGGGCCAGCCCATGGTTGAGTCTGAGCCGTTTGGAAGGGTGCTCCTGGTGAGGATGGGTGCTGCATTGGGTCTGGCCAGAGGGTCGGGTCCCTGACCTTCTGGCCTAGATTGGGGTAGCTCTAGCTCCGGTCAGTTTTTCGGGAGAGAACACCGGCTCCTCTCTTGCTGGGTGGGAGGAGCGGTTAGTATTCCCCGAACATAATTAGGGAGGAGTGATGGGAGCGATGGTAGAGCCTGATGGTAAAGGGCTTTCACCAAGCTCCCAGAACTTCATGGCTTGCTGCCTGGAGTGGGGGCTGCTGTGGTCTGGGTCGTTGGTCAGGGTTGGTACTGAAAGCATATGTGCCCCTGAAGTGGCAGTCCAGGGGTGCCATTAAAATCACTTTGATTTGTGGCACCACGGTCACTGTACCATATACATGCTTTTTTAGCACCTGCCTCCTGTGCCGGGCCTTTTGGCTGGGACCGGAGGAATCTTTTATTCCTGGCCAGAAGGCCTGGCCATTGTATTGCACAACGGCCACCTTTTCACTCTCCTCTCCCCCACTTTCTTTTATTTCCTTTATGTGTCACGTTTTTGTATTTTTTTTTTTGTTTGTACTGTACACGGTTTGTTGCACTGTGTGACTGGTAGGGTTGCAGTTTCACACGCCATGGTCTTTCAAAAAAAAAAAAAAATGCAGTAAAACATGCAGTTTATCAAATACATTCAATATTGCATTTCCCTGATTTCATCCCCAAGAGAGCAGCTACGTTTACAGTACATCTTTACAGAATGTCTGACTGCGCCATGCACATTTAACCCGCAGCATGTAGCAGTTTGGGAGCAAACTGTTGAACATACGTCAGTATGAACACTAAGGTGTGTGCAGCTCTACAGCTCCAACTTCATTTTAGAAACCTGGTATCAAATGAGAGGTACAACCACATAGACAGAATTTCTGCATAGAAGCCTGAAAGGGATAAGCATAGAAGTTTCTATGCAGAAAAAATAAATCTTTGAATATAATTTTACATTCTATTTCACATACAAATGTTAAGTGAAGTCGCTAAATTTATGTTTTTTGTTTTTTTTAAACAGTGATCTGACTTTGTACACCAAAAATGTAATTATATTGAGCTCAGCTCTAAGTAACATTCACCACAGAAAGTCTGCTGTTAATTCCCTGACAGGCCATAATTTATGCTTCAACCACAGATTATTTTTTCTTTAAATCTGTCTAAATAAAAGGTCAAGAGAAAAGAGAAAAAAAAAGCTGGATTCTGTAAAGTATAAACGAATCAGACACCATTAAGCCATGTGGCAGGCGGAAAATCCACAGTCCACCCCCGTCATCCTACAAACGCTGGGAATAGCGATTGCCACGTGGAGGTCACTTTCACACTTGTGTGGTTTGTTATCATAAAATGTGTGCCAGGTCAACAAGCCTAGATCAGCACATGTGTGCATAAAAAGGCTTCAGACCAAGTCTAACGGGTTTGTCAACTTTTAAAATCTGCGTGATGGTCACTAGTGAGATAGGGGTTTTGTGGATAGAAGAACGTGTGTGTACAGAACACAGCATGTATGAGGAAGCACAGGGGGAGCAGAATATGTTGGAGTGCCTCCAGCTTTGTCCCGCCAGAGCTTATTAATTGAAATCGGCATGTGGTATCCAAATGTGCAGTTTAATCTGCTGCCAAACTTCAAGGGTTGAAAAACTTGAATCGTGGCATGTTTATGTTCTCTTATTTTACAGTGTCGACCATTAAACCAACTTATGCTGCGCACAATATAAACCATACAAAGCCCAGGAGCAGAACTTCTATATACTAAAGAGGATATGGATACATGTATTATATCAGATGGAAAAGCAGTCCTCCTGCAGGAATGTTTAATGCACACTGGGGCATCTAGTCACGGAAAGTATGGCTTTGCAAACTTGTTTAGCCTTTTATAAGGACCCAGAGAGTGAAAGGAAAAGCTAAGCTTGCATATTCAAATGTTAATATAAACAGAAAAAGGTCTTAAGCTAGCGAAACGCTTTACAATGTGAACAACCTCTGGAAAATCTTTCAGATTTCCAAAACTATATCATGTCAGGGCCTACCTAAATAATTCATTAACCGCTTGCCAACTGTATACAGTACATATGTGGCAGCAAGGCGGCTCTACTGCTCAGGATCAGGTACCTAGTCATGATCCGTGCATCTGCGCCACCCCGGCTGTGCTGCAATTGGCTGCAGCATGAACCAATCAGCGGGTGTGGACCGCCAATTAGTTGCCAGCACCAAACGATCAGCTCCGGAGATAACTAAAGAGCCCTGTGTAGGTAAACACAGGGCTCTCTTCTGACAGCAGCAATATACTGTTTTTTTTCTTCCTGCAAAGCAGCACATTGCTTAGCAAAAACACCTTACACAGTAAAAACATGTTGGCCACACATTTAACCCCTTGATCGCCCTAGATGTTAATCCCTTCCCTGGCAGTGTCATTAGTACAGTGGCAGTGCATATTTGTAGCACTGATCACTATATTGGTGTCACTGGCTCCCAGAAAGTGTCAGTTAGGTGTTTGATTTGTCCGTCGCAATATCACAATCCCTTTATAAGTCAATGATCACCGCCATCACCAGTTTAAAAAAAAAAAATTAAAATTTCGATAAATATCTCCTATAGTTTTCGGACGCTATAACTTTTGCACAAACCAATCAATACACACTTATTGGGATTTTTTTTTACCAAAAATGTGTAGCAGAATACAAATTGGCCCAAATGGATGAAGAAATTCGGTTTTCTACTTTTATTGAATGCGTTTTAGAGCAGAAAGTAAAAATAAATTTTTTTTTTTTAAATTGTCAGGTTTTTTTTTTGTTTATAGCGCAAAAAATAAAACCAGGAGGTGATCAAATACCACCAAAAGAAAGCTCTATTTGTGGGAAAAAAATACTAATTTTATTTGGGTACAGCGTCGCATGACCGCGCAATTGTCAGTTAAAGTAACAGTGGTAAATCGCAAAAAATGGCCAGGTCATAAAGAGGGTAAAACCTTCTGGAGGTCAAATCTTTAAATTAACAGCTAATCATCCAGTCCCTTGCACTACAAAGTTTTTTTTGGTAGAACTAAAGGTGGTTGTGCAATCTAATGGGGCTGATTTACTAAAACTGGAGTTTAATTTGACAAAGTTAGAAGCCGATTAGCTACCATGCACAGCTGAACCAGATTTTGAACTCTCCAGTTTTAGTAAATTAACCCCCCATGTGTCAGCACAGTGGCTCAATAGTTAGCAAATGTGGCTTGCAGAACTGGGGTCCTTGGCTTGGAACTATCTGAATGGAGTTGGAATGTCCTTCCTGTGCTTCCCTGGGGTACTCCAGTTTCCCAACATGCTCCAAAAGACATGCTGGTAGGTTACTCGGAATTAGTATATTTATGTGTGTATGTGAAATAGGAAACTTTGAATATATATGCTTCTGAATGGCAGGAACTCATGTGAATGTACGGTATTGTAAATGTAGTATTGCTCGTCAACAGGTTAAAGGATAAGTTCACCTTTCATAACATGTTACACCTATATTCAGGGTGTAACATGTAACGTGTTACTGTTGTACTGGCCGTGAGCAATCTATGACCCAGCACTATTCCTCCCAGTGCACGCCAGCAGCCATGCATTCATTGTGGTTGCTGGCGTGAGTCCTTTTTTTTGTTGAAATAATGACCTATGCTTCTGCTGGTCATGATCTTTATCAAGCTAAAAATGAACATGTAGTGTGGAAATCTCTCAAAGACAACACAGGGGACAACAAAGTGCAACATTCCAATATTCTGTAAAATGTGATGAACCTCACACCATATTCTATGAAACACAAACCTGCATCTCTCCTTTTTCATCTGGCATTGCTGGCTTTGCAGCCTCTGTCGCAGAATTTTTAAGGCTCTCTTTACTGCAGTTTAGCAAAACTTCCACCACATAGATTGGATCCAAGTCTCCAGTATTTGGCTGAGGAAGAGGGGAAAAAAAAGTAATGCTATATATAATCAGACATGTAAAATGCCATACTAGTAGTAACATTTGCAAAGCAGAATATTATTTATTTGGTAGGTCAGGTTTGAGAAGGCCATTCTCCTCCAGATGTGTAACAAGCAAATGCACAAACTGCCAACCAGTAGGAAAGAGATCACAGGACCTATTGTTTCTCTGGAATGGCATTAAAATCTGATCAGTGTGAAGGGGCCCTAAACTATACTGCTTTTCTGAAATGGCCTGCAAGCAGAGCCAAAGTGCAAATGACTATGCTAAATGATCAGAGGAGTGACCCAACTTTTTTTTTTAATAAGGTTTTAAGGTTTTATTACTTTCAATCTTTGTTGCATGTCAATCCTGCTAATCTCTTACTGGCTCTTTGCAGCTACTTCCTGGCTTAGTGTATTCACTTAATGCCTCATACACACTGGTTTATTGTAAAATGCTGTTTCTCCTAAAAGGAGAAAATCAGCATTAAAAACTTACCTAAGCTGCGTTTTTCAAACCAGTTTAGCAGCGTTTGGGCATTTCACTGGCCATAATTTTAATTTAGTATGGCTATTGAAATGAACAAACACTGAAGTGCTAAACATGCCTAGAATTTAGACGCATCAAGCATTTTTACTGCTGAAACTCTGCTGCTCCTGGATGCACTGGCACAGGCAGTGGGTTCTCTTTTCCTGCCTCTAAACTGTCCTGCCACTGAACACTGCTAAAGGCCTATGTCTGCATGGACACACAGGCTAACATGCAGGGGAATTTAGAGGCAGGGAGAGAAACAAAAACACCAGATACCCCACGGAGTAGCTGCAAAAAAGTCCAATGTGCAAAGGACCTAAATGATGGCGGACTGGCATTTTCTAATGAAGACAGTGGACCATGCCTGTGCTATGCGGCCACCTGTAATTTCCGCTGGGAGAGGGTGTCAGAGCACAGGGAGAACAGCTGGAAGTGGACCTTCATGGTTGGATTACTAGCTAGTTTAATTAAGCTGCAGGATATAAAAAGTATTAAATATTACTTTTTAAATGACTAACATATTAAAGCTTATTTGAAATTTTAGTGGTTGGGTTACATATACAACTAGACTGCGCTAAATGCTATTTTCCATATCACAACAGCATTTAGCCCCATGTACTATGTAATGCAAGCACTGAAGCCAGTGCAGAAAAAGTCATGCCTCTAAACTGTGTGTGGAACACACTATTTACAATTACCAGATAATTAATAGGAGCCCGGCCTTGTTATTGATTGTGTTTTTCCATGCTCATACAAAACATTACATAGTGTATTGTATCACTGCCTCTAATGCTAAACCTAATCTCCTACACCCTGCCAATGCGTATGTTAACATTTGGCACCAATTACAAAAAAAAAAAAAAGTACATGTTGACATTCACAGATAAACATGAACTTCTTTTGGAACTGAGTAATAACAGTGAAATTGGCAGCAAAGACAGTGTTTCATTGTACATCGCAGGACACAGAATATCTGATATTCATGACTACTTGGGTTATGCTGCCACCTTCAGGTGGACACCTCTTGCAGGGTTGACAGATCCGGAGCGATCCTGCATATGTATTTATGCCTATGTCGGTAGACACCTTCACTCGTGGTTGTAATGCGATTTTAATAAAATAAGGATTATTTAAAAAAGGTTTTTTTGCTATGCTGCGCTTCTTTTCCATATATTTTTTCTTCCCTGGAGACATTGGTCGGCAATAGTGGAGGATCTCTGGGATCATCCAACAAAGATCCACAGAGTTTTGCACCTGGTAAAGCCTGTCTGCCTGCTGATTACAACCATATGGAAACAGAGTGGAGGAGTGTGAATATCCATCTTTACAGAGCATTGCACCCTGCAGAGGGAAATAGCCGTTTGCTGGTTATCATATAGGGGTGTTGGACAATATATTTATAGTTATTAATGGTTTGGTAGAGGTTTGAGATCATCACAATTTTATATATTTGCATTTAGCGTTGTCACTTTTTTTTATTTTGTTTGGATTAAGGTTCCTCAAATTGATAGCAACTGGATAGTATCAATCATTAGTACCACTTTGGTGCAGTCCCCTTCACTTTTTATTATCAAGGATGCTTACCTACACCTTCCGATTTTCCAGTCTCACCAATGCGTTTTGTGACTTGCAGTGGAGCAGCAGCACTGTCAGTTTTAACATTACCATTCAGCCTATCCATGACCCTCAGGGTGTTTACCAAAAGTTTGGCTCTGGTTCTAGTGTTGGGGACCTGGGGTAGCCCCATTTTGGGGGACATGAAGGACCTGCTCCTCAGGAAGTAAATGGCCCAGAAACAGACACTGAATGTCCAGAAGACAGTTTGGGACCCAATAAGGTTCGGTTTGGTGCCAAGCTTCAGAAGTTGGCCTTGGTTCTGACTCAACATTTGAAGTACTTTGGCTTAATCTTTGATACAGCTCAGGGGAAGGTACTGCTCTTGCAAAAGAAATGCATGTCTTTTCAATCCAAAGTGAAGTCCTTAGGAATGTTAAAAATTCCTTGATTCGGATCTGAATGAATGAAGATGCTAGGGAAGATGGTAGCTGCCTTTGATGTGGTCTCCAATGCCCTATATAACTCCAGAGCTACCAAGCTCAAATTCCAGTCAGTGTGTAACAATTGTCAGAAGTCCTTGGATATACTGATACATCTGACTCCTAAGACTAGATCAGCCCTGGAATGGAGCATCTATCCAGATGCTAGATACCAGGAAATCTTTTCCTGTTGAAGTGGACGGTATTGACAACTAACCCCAGCCTATAGGGCTGGGGAAATGTTCTGGAGCACCTCTCGATTCAGGGAACATGGTTGTCAGAGGAGCAGAAGCTGGTGATCAATATAATGGAACTTCCTGTGATTTGGATTATGCCTGAGCAAGGTATTCCTGTCTTTTTTTCCAGCCTCTATTTGCCTGAATATGGCAGCATAGCCCAAGCAGTCATGAATATCAATTACTCTATGTCCTGTGATTTATTTCAAGAAGAGTAGTTTACAATCCGACACCATAATTTCCCACAAATGCTAGTTGGAACAATAACCAAAAAAATTAAAATAAGTAAAAAAACTTACCTTTACATTTGATTTCCTGGTAAAGTTTACCACTACTCCCCATCCAAAGTCATTCTCTTCACTCTTAACCTGGAAAGAGGATTAATCTTTTTGTGAGAATGGGCTGATAATGTAACAAAGGTGCATTAAAGTTGCCAGCACAGTGACCTGGCATTAGCTATACGGAAATTATATGTTATTCATTTGTTTTCTCAGATAGTAAAATACCAATAGCTTTAAAAGTGGATGTAAACCCTGTCCTATACCCAGTGAAGTGAACAGCCTCAGATGATGCACAGAGATGAAACAAATCTCCCTACATAAGTTTTACATGCATATTTGGTGTCTTTTCCTTTCTATATTCTTTAGAATTCTGACATAACATTTTTATTTCCCGATTCAGCAGTAGGAGTGGATTTTTTTCATACACTGGGAGATAGCTAATTGGAGGAAAGGCACACACCCCCACTCCACAAAGGCAGAAAAACAAAGATACTTGCAAAGCTGTGCTATGACAAGACAAGCTCTCTGCTAATCTATTTATAGCAACCTCCCTGGACACAAATTTTAGGGCTGCTTTTATCTCCCATCTCTGAGAACTTGTCAGAAGTTATCATGCTGATAACAGAGGAAAGAAACAGCAGTAAACACTACAGATGTGTGCCCAGGACAAATTTCATGAATCAGGTTTACATCCACTTTAAGGAAACTAATGATGTAGGTTTAGGAACTGGGTAGACCTGTGGTAGGATTGGAAACCCACTGTGGCAGAGAATCTCAATGCTTTTGGGACTTTTGTTGAGCTATGTGGAATAAACTATACAAATACGTAAACTACTAAATCCTGTACTGACTAGATAACCGTGGGGGATTTGTACAAATTCTATTGCAGGGTTGCAGAGCTTTGTATGTGGTGGATAAAAACCATCAGTGAGGACATGAGCTACAGGAGTATTCACAACACAACCTACACTACAGGTAACCAGTCTATGGCAGCAGTTATGCAGAGCATTGTTGGAGGATACCATCAACAGGTAAGTGACAAAACATTCACACTGGTGAATGGGTAACTGGTGAATGAGAACTATCTACATTACACAGCTGACCTACACAGATTTCCAACTGACAGCTAGGAGAATTATCTATAAGAAACACTTAACATATGAAAAGTGAAGTTTTTAAAGAAAGCAATGACCATAAATGTGAAGAAAACAAAATCTAAGACAATAGCAAGAGAAGTTATTCCACTGTTTTTTGGGGTGAAATGCTTAAAGTGGACCTTCAGTCATTTTTTCATCTTTCCATCTATTAAATCATCTGCCCTTCTTGGATAGTAAAATAGTTTTTTTGCTGCCAGCAAATACCTTATACAGCCCACTTCCGGTTTCTTGTCTGGTCATTAGCCTAGGCTTATGACATCAAGAACAGTTCACGCTCACTCACGTGAGAGTTTGCCAGGAAGGGAGGGGGGCGAGTCAAAAGAGGGCCAATGAGAGCTGCAGAGCTGGAGGTGTGCCTCTGTGTGTCTGTGTAAATCCAGGAAGTGAACAGGCAGCAGCTTCAGCTGCCGACAGTTAAAATCGATGCAGCCAGACTCAGTGGAGAGAGATTTCTGCAGCATATTTGGCAAGTACAGAATCACAGTATATATAAAGTAATATGCAAAGTGGTTGGAGGGAAGCTTCAGAATGGCAAAGATGTTTTTATTACAAATTATGTGAGCAGACTGCAGCTCCTCTTTAAGTAGGGGGAAACCAGAGTTATCTGGGGATTATCATAAGCCAAGAAGGAAGAAAGGAAAGCAGAATAGCTGTCATGTCAAGACAATATTTTAAATATGACTTTAAAAAAAAGAAAAAAAAAAAAAAAAAAAAAAAGAGTAATTAGGGTAATCAACAACCTTTAATGTTCTTTATTCCTACTCTGATCTATAGCTTTAAATCATGACCCCTGACAACAAGGACAAAAGAATTTGGTCGATGGAGATGCACTAAGTGAAAAACTAAATGAGACAAAATATCAAAGCAGACAATGAGGCAGATTCTGGATTTGGTACTCACACAAGACATAACATTTATGGCACAGTTGCAATAGTCTAAGCTTTTACAGAGAATGGGCAAGACCAGTCTTTGGGGATTCCTTTTTGGTTCTCCGGAAACTCCAGCTAAAACCAACTCATTTTGGTTCAATGGCAGCTGTTGAGAAGAAATGCCCCCCTTCCTCCCACCCACCTCCTTATAGTGCTGGGTAGAATGCTACTCCTTATAGACAACTAGGATTATTGGCGTCATGCAGGTCGCTCTCGGAACCATGCAGGCACCATCAGATGTGAAGTAAATCAGCCACACCAACTTCTGGAGGAACTCTGCTTGAAAACAGATATTCCACACTAACTAGATGGGCAATTTAAGAGTGAACTACAGTGGGATATAAATGCAGAACACAGAAGGGGTCTAGGTTGGAATGGAGCGACAATAAATCAAGAAAACTTGACAAAACCCTGACATCACAAGGTACATGAGGGGAAATTGAGAAAATGTTTTCTGTGTAAATATCTTAGCAAAATACCAAAAGGCGCCTCACTGAGCCCCGGTTCACACAGGAGCGGCACGACTTGCAGGTCGCCTCACCGAGGCGACCTGCACACGACAGGGGCGGCGACTTGCAAAACGACTTCTATATAGAAGTCTATGCAAGTCGCCTCAAGTCGCCCCAAAAGAAGTACAGGAACCTTTTTCTAAGTCGGAGCGACGGAACGGTTCCATTGTACAGAACGGGAGGCGACTTGTCAGGCCACTAGGTAGCCTGACAAGTCGCCCCCGTGTGAACCGGCACTGACATCATCATTACCCACAGCTGCTGGAGAGTGCCACAAAACAGTTATATAGTGCACGTGGCTGGTGAAGAGTGACAAACTGTCACACCGGGCTATTGGACAGTACCAAAGGGACACAAAAGTATTACAACTTCACACCTGGCTACTGGAGAGCACCAGACTAATACATAGCCACTCTCAGCTGTGTAGAGCAGCACACAATTATATATGGCTCTTGGATTGCACCACACCATAAACACTGCCACTTATGGCTGCTGGAATTGATCAATACCAGCAACCTTCAAAGAACCATCAGATCGCTTTTAGTTTAGGGGTGAGAGGCAATAAAACCCAAATTCATTATGCACTGCTCAGCGAAAACCTACAAACTTTTTATAAATGACTAATGGAAAAGCCATAAAATTGTTATTCATCTGGCAGTGAAACAGAGAGTGACATTAAGTTGGGAAAAGGCCGGGTAACAGCTGCCTGGCATAAGAAAAGATGTGAACACATTTCACTGTACAGTAACATTCCATTAGCCCCATATAAAAGTCACTGTCATGCCAAGTATGCAATTTTTTTTTTTTGGACACTTGCAAACACAAGACCACTTGCGCTCAATGAGGAATGTCAGTCTCTGAATCATGACACTGCAGCTTTGTGTAATAATGTGAAAACCACAAATTCCCAGATCTAATCTAATTTTATTCTGATGCATTCACCCAGTAAACTATTTGGAAATTCTAGGTAATGAATACTGAGCATGTTATATGTATGGACACAATTACCTTTACCCATCTAGTTTATTTCATCCTTTAGTAAATTGGACCTATGACCCTTAGCTGCTGAGTAGTAGAACAGCAATACAAATCACATACCAAACATTTTCAAAGTCGCTCTATTGCTAAATTAAAAACAGAACCCTATAAATTTACTTCTCCAAACTAGTTTTTTTGCCCAAACAAAAGCTGGAGGAGTGTCTTCTGGATAGGGGTTATTAATTATAATATATATATTATTATCATATTACATTTTTAAATGGGTCAGGTTAACCCCCCCCCACCCCCCAGTAGCTGCCTGACCACTGAAGACATTCTGAATATACAAAGCCCTGTCTGACAGAATCATTCATCACAGTTGAGGCAACTCGGCTGATAAACCGCATACTCCAATGTGGCTACTTCCTGTATATCTGTACTTTCTTTTTATACCATATATCAGGGATAGGCAACCTTGGCCCTCCAGCTGCGGTGAAACTACAAATCCCATCATGCCTCTGCCTCTAGGAGTCATGCCTGTGATTGTTAGGGTCCTGCAATGTCTCATGGGACTTGTAGTTTCAAAACAGCTGGAGGGCCGAGGTTGCCTACCCCTGCCATATATGAAGATGTATAACCTATAATTAGGTTTGCGTTGTCATGATTTGTACCTCGGATGGACTGGTCTGGTTGTTGGATTGAGTAATAAACAGATTCAAGGCTTCTAATATGGCGAGACCTTCCAATTAATTCTTTTTGAGCATTTGCATTAGTGGAGTACGACTACAGGGAACAGGTTACTGTCATGGGTGGTGATGTGGGAATAGCAGCCTGCAGCAGAGTATCTACTACTTTCTTATGTACTTCTGTACAGTTAAATGTACGATAAATATTTGTACTCATATAATACAT
Organism: Aquarana catesbeiana; assembly: GCF_042186555.1. NCBI lineage: Eukaryota > Metazoa > Chordata > Amphibia > Anura > Ranidae > Aquarana > Aquarana catesbeiana. The sequence goes on along the minus strand of NC_133324.1, from coordinate 108,910,431 downwards.
TGCCTTATTTATTGAAATAGAAAATAACAATTAAAAAAAAACTAAAGAGGACGATACTATCCCCCACCCCCACCCTGTTGCACATTTCACTGATCTCTGAGAAAGTGAAGAGAAAACCGCTGGCCGAATGTACAATCTCCTGTAATAGGAGAATAATATAATAGTAGAGGCTGAAAGAGAAAAAACTGTCCGAACCAAACAGGCACGGTTTTGGTTTTTACTCCTCTCTCACATGACATACTGACATCTGCCTACATTTAGTCATTGCATACAGTCTCTTACCTTAACTAGCCTCCCTGGCTGCAGAAATGGCAGGCAATACTTGGGTTTGTGAATGTATTCTTCAATCTCCTTGCCAAGTTTGGCAAGCTGCTGACGAATTTTGTAGTATGTGACAACACTCTCTTCATTGGGGATCTGTATACCATTGTACTGCTCCTCTAATGTCTTCACCTCTGTAAATGAAAAAGAATGATCATAGATTTAGATGCCATTGTTCATACTACACAGGAAAATTGTGGTGTATTTTTTTGCAAGTAAACACTTTTTGTTACATTTGACAGAGTTAAAGAGGTTGTAAACCCTGGGGGAAACAAAAAAAAGAAAAACCTGCAAGACAAAAAGGCATACATGAGCTAGTATGCATTGCATACTAGCTCATTATGAAATACTTACCTTAGAACAAAGCCCTCCAGCAGCGCCCACACACCACTGAGAGTGCTGGCATCTTCCCTGGTGTTTAACGGGTTCGCAGGCTCCGGCGCTGTGAGTGGCCGGAGCCACGATGACGTCAATCCCGCACATGCACGCGGGATCCACAGGGCACGACACAGGGCTCTGAAGAAACAGCATGGGCAGCCGTTCCTTCAGAGCGCATGTGCCAATGATGCCGGCGGCGTATACAATAAATATCTCCTAAACACTGCAAGTTTAGGAGATATTTACAGTACCTATAGGTAAGTGTTATTATAAGCTTACCTATAGGTACAAACAAAGCAGGGAGGTTTATTTCCTCTTTAATGTTGACAAGACTTTACTTTCATTACAGTAGTTCATGTACAGAGTATAGGCCGTTTCTACACCTATCTACTAGGACGTAAAATCAAAGTCGAGCACAAAGGGGATGCAGAAGACACTGGCATAGCGAACAGAGTTTAAAAAGAAAATTAAGCGAGAATCCCTCAAAAAATATCCCCGACTGCTCATATTTATCGTTATCAATTACACAAAAAGAAAATAGGAAGGAAGTGGGCCAAAAACTCAGAAGTATCATGTGGGAAGGAAGCCTTATGTACTTGATAAGGATTTAACAGCTGGGACAAAATGCTTTCCTTCTTGTAGTTTATGCAGGACAAAGATAATGCTGAGGGCATCCTGTGCTAGGACAAAAAAAAATAAAAAAAAAATAAAAAAGCAAGCTCCTCTGTACTCCTACTGGAGTCTGTAGGCTACTTGAAGGGGGCCAATCAGCCCAGAAAAGGCAGTAATGACCAAACACATTGGCAGTCAACAGGGTAGAGAAGGTACTGGCATACTTTTTTTTTTTACCAATCTCAGTCAGAAAAGGCTGGCAGAGGTCATCCAGGATCTTTGATAATTATTATGATTATACAGGATTTATATAGCACAATTTGCGCAGCACTTTACAACATGAGGGCAGACAGTACAATTACAATACAATACAGGAGGAATCAAAGGGCCCTGCTCGTTAGAGCTTACAATCTAAGAGGGAGGGTCAAGTAATACAAAAGGGTAAAAACTGTGGGGGATGAGCAGATGGAAGAAAATGAAAGTACAGTTAGGTGGAGGCAGAATAGGCTTCTCTGAAGAGAATAGTTTTCCGTGATCGCTTAAAAGTGAAAAAATTTGGAGAGAGTCTGACAGATTGGGGAAGGAAATTCCAGAGGATGGGAGAGGCTCAGTAGAAGTACTGGGAGGCGAGTATGGGAGAGGCTCGGGAGAAGTCCTGGAGACGAGTATGGGAGAAGGTGATGAGGGAGCTAGAGAGCAGGAGGTCTTGGGAAGAAGAAAGAGGATGATGGTATTGCTGGGGACAGAGCTTTGGATGGCTTTGTACGTTTTTGTTAGTATTTTGAATTAAATTAGTTGGGCGAGTGGCAGCCAATGGAGGGATTGGTAGAGAGGGGTAGCAGAGATTGAACGGTTTGTAAGGTGGATGAGTCTGGCAAGAGCATTTATGATGGACTGAAGGGGGAATAGCCTATTTAAAAGGTAAGCCAATGAGGAGAGAGTTGCAGTAGTCGAGGGGAGAGAGAACCAGGGAGTGAATCAGGAGCTTTGTAGTTTCATTAGTTAGGATTTGTAGTTTCGTTAGTTAGGAAGGGACGTAGTTTAGAGATGTTGCGGAAGTTGAGGCGGCAAGCTTTGGAAAGGATTGGATGTGGGGCTAAAAGGAGAGTTCAGAGTTCAGGATAACACCTAACACCCTGGCATGTGGGGATGGGTGGATGGTTGTGCCATTGCTCTAGACAGAGAAGTCAGGGGAAGAGGCATGTGGGAGAGGAAATATTATGAGCTCAGTTTTAGAGAAGTTGAGTTTGAGGAAGTGGTGTGACATCCAGACAGTTGGTCTGTTAGTTAGTGATGCGTGAGGAGACTGATGGAGGGGTGGAGAGATAGATTTGCGTGTCATCAGCATATAAAATGATATTGGAAGCCATGTGAGACTATCAGCAGACCCAGGGAGGAGGCGTACATTGAAAATAGGAGAGGTCCAAGAACAGAACCTTGGGGGACCACAATGGAGAAAGGGAGAGGAGGAAGTACAATTGTAAGTGACACTGAAGGTGCGGTGGGATAGGTAGGATGAGAGCCAGTGAAGAGCAAAGACACGGAGATTGAGGGAGTAAAGTTTGAGAAGGAGGGGGTGGTCAACCGTATCAAAGCCAGCTGAAAGGTCCAGAAGTTGGAGTACAGAATAGTGTCCGTTGGTTTTTGCTGTTAGTAAGTCATTTGTGAGTTTTAGAAGAGCAGTTTCTGTGGAGTGTTGAGGGCAAAATCCAGACTGAAGGGGATGAAGAAAGTTATTCTTAATGGAATGGTCACTCAGTTGTAGACCAAGCGCTCAAGGAGTTTAGAAGAAAAAGGCGTAGATCAACCTTTTTCAACCTGGAGGAATCCTTTAAATAGTTTTCTGTTCTCAGGGAACCCCTGCTAAAAGTTACGATGACTACAACTCAATACATTAGTGTGATGGTCAGTGGGAAGAATGCTTCCTACACTTGTGGTCATTGGGAAGCATTACCCCCTTACAGATAGCTAAAAAGATCAATGTTGTCAGTTGGAACTTATCTGAGAGAGTCAGAAATTGCTTATTGCTCTAAGACCCCTAGCAACCTCAGGAGGAACCCTAATGTTCCGTGGAATCCTGGTTGAGAAACCCTGGTGTAGATTGTTAAGATTGGTAGGGTCCAAGGACAGCTTTTTACGTATGGGGATGACCAATGCATGTTTTAGAGCATTGGGGAAGATGCTGGGAGAAGGATAGATTGAAGATGTGGGATAGAGAGCGTAGAATAGAGTAAGAGGGTGGCTGTAGCATTAAAGAATAGGGTCCAGGGGACAGGTGGGCATTAGAAGTGAGTTTAGCAATTTCATCTATAGTAGCAGGTTTGAATAAGGGGAGTGTCAATTGGACCTGTTGACATGGGGGTGTTAAGTGGATGTATAATGTGTTTTTTTTTTTCTCTAAAATACAAACAAGACTTTACAATCACTTTAACGCACTCCATGGTCCACAGATTTACCCACTCAGGACACCTAGTCCCCCAAAGCCATTCCTCTTTGCAGGTCGTGTGGCCACCATTTGCCAACATCATATACTAGATAATCTCCATTAAAAGGAGTAAGACAGGATAGACTGAAGACAACTTACTATCAGCTACTGCTGGTATAGCCCGGTAATGCTGGAACTGGTAGAAGGATTTCTCCAACATGTACTCAGGGTTAATTTCTTCCACTCGCAGGAGGTTCAGCACCATGTTGTAGGTGAGATGGAAAGCACTGTTCAGAGGATCAGCTGATCCCTAGGGAGACAAGAGGAGGGATGATCAGACGAAGTAAGAACATAATAGGTTCATAAAACAGCTAGCCACAGCTTAAAATCAAAACACAAGGTGGTCAATTTAGGCATTGTTCACAATATCCAATACTAGGGCCAGTTATAGACAAAGTTATGATGCCACCTGAACCAGAGTTTATCTGAGTGGCCCTTTTCTCTAACCTCCTTATGCCACTAGGATGTTATGATTAAGTTGCAACAAAAGACAACCTCTAAATAAATGGAAAATTAGGATTTGTGGGTTACTTATGCTTACTTAGGTTATGCTGCCACCATGAGGTTAATAGACAATGGCCAAAAAAAGTCCGGAAACCCCACCCAAGAAGTACATACTTGTGTTAAAAAGTATCCTGTTCTCGCTGTATTGCTTCCTTCATGTGAAATCCCTGGTGTTCCTGCCAGTTCCCCTGCTTTCCCATTTCAAACTGACCATGCTAGGCATAAGCGTACATCCATCCCAATGTGGTCAGTTTTCTGGCTGTTCTACCAATGGCCAAGACTTGTGCAGACATCCCCCCCTGTATAGTCCTTTTTTAGAAAGATCAGTATACTGCTGTTTCTCCACCCTCACCTCTTATGCAGCTAAGAACTGAGGTCATGTGATCACTTACAAAAACAACACAAAGGGAATCTAAGTTTTTTATTTATACACACAAATATCTTTTGCCTTTCATTTCTATTTAGATGGAATGGGTTGTTTTACAATGTGGTTTACATATACTTTAAGTGTGGAGGCTCCTGCATGGCTGTGCAGGCCTGAGGCATGGTGCCGGATTGCTGAGCCATTCTATGTTTCTGTGCAAACTTTGCAGAAATACCAGGAGCTATGGATGCATATGTTTCTATGCCCGGGTACATGTAAAATGGCAGCCATGAGCAATGACAGCGTGCACCCCTTTCGCACTCCACACAGAAAAAGGTCTATTGCCATCTAGGAGTACAGTTCCTCTTGCCTTTAGCACCCAATCCAGGAGAAATTCTCCTCTACCCCATCATGGGTGTTTAGAGCAAGACAGGAAATACTTATTAGAGACATCACAGGCTCTATGAAGATTTCCTTTCTCACATTTACCCAAGGACATTACCTATGCACACCAACGTAAAATGGAGGCTTAGCTGCCCTGGAAGGGCTTATGCCTGGGCAAGGTTTCATCTCTTTTTTTTTGTATAATTAAGAAACAAAAGGTTAATGGTTTAATCTGCCAAATTATGTGTGGGTTTTAACCAACCATTCCTGCTAGTCAGGTCACTAGGTTTTTCCCTCGTTTAGCATTACTGCCTCCTGGCTCAGCTCAAGTGGACAGTGGTGACGCCTACATGTGTCACCTTTAAGGCTGCACAATGTACAAAGTGGCTGGCTGTACAGATTTACAAATAGGTAGGCTGGCAGGTAGGATGGTAGACATATGTATTGCAACTGTTTTTAACCGTTTGCCTGGTGTCAAGCTTCCATGGTTCACAAATCTTTCCTTCTCTGAATAAGAAGTGAATTTTGGCATTTTTAGCCCTGTACAGACAGGGGATTCTAATAGCATTGGAAACATATCTAAATACAGGAAAGAACACATTGAACTTTTCATCCAGAACCATTTTATTAATAAGTTGCACTCACATAAAAACAGTGTTCTCAGGTATACACGCAGCCTTGATGATTGTGTCAATCAGGGAACTGCAGAGCGGGTACTAGAAATCAGCTGAGCTCCAGTATATATCGCACTACCAGACTAGGATGTTGGACTCCCCCCAGAGCTCAAAACACTCTGTTCCCTAGACCTCTCTCCTTGTGGCCAGCCAAACCTGATCACTGAGTACTAGGTTGGGGCTCTCCCAAAGGGACCCCCAGGCAGGGGAGGAAGGAACCTAAGAGCCATGCTTTTTTTTCCTCTAGCCAGCATACAGAGCGCAAAAATGAAACAACAAAAGTGATCTAAATAAAGTGCATGTGAACAAACACAAAAAAGCGCACTAGGGTGTGTCAAATGGTCCTCTCCAAAAGGAGAAGGGCCCGAACTACATCGACACAAGTTAAAAGAAACCTCATGGCCATGTCAAAACAATGAACCAATCACTGCATTCACAGCCAAAGAAGCCTGCTAAACATTCACACAGAACAATGCGATCACCATGTTTTCCCAAGGAAAGAGAAAATGACACTGCTGTACTTTTAGCACACGGATCATAAAGACCAAATATGAGCAGTACAGTGAAAGGTTTTACATGAATATGGAGCGCGTCTGAAGGCCAGATGCTGCCACTGCAAAAACGCCTCCCACAGCTTGGCATTCCCAATGTTCTTTCCATTAGAGAGAGGAAGCAACAAAAAACAAAGTATTATTATTCCCTGCAGAATAGCTCATGAAATGCTTAGCTCTCAAATAGTCTTCTGGTTTCACAACAGAAAAGTATTTTGCAGTGAACTTATGAAGTTGGGTCAGGAAATTTAAAAAAGGTCACCACATTGAAAAAAAAAAAAAAAAAAAAAAAAAAACATTTGAGAAAAAAGTAATTCTAACATTGTAAGGTGAAGTGAAAAGTTTTCTACAAGCTTTGGGATAATAAAAGTTCAGGATATAGAGACATAGGGCATGTTCACACCTGACCGCACATGATCTGTTGTACTTTGTGTAAGGGCAGTGTGATGCGTTGCTACAATACTTCTCAGTTTACTTTCTTTTTGTAACTTTATTAAAATTTCACAAAATGACGTAATCTAAGGCTCGGTTCACACATGGGCGGCACGACTTGCAGGTCGCCTCAGCGAGGCGACCTGCAAACGACTGCCGGGGCGACTTGCGAGACGACTTCTGCATAGAAGTCTATGCAAGTCGCCCCAAGTCGCCCCCAAAGTAATACAGGAACCTTTTTCTAAGTCGGAGCGACTTGCGTCGCTCCAATTAGAACGGTTCCATAGCACAGAACGGGAGGCGACTTGTCAGGCGACTAGGTCGCCTGACAAGTCGCCCCAGTGTGAACCGAGCCTAACTCTATGCACTGCAGCATGTTGCAACATGATGCGCTGCGTAAAAACGAACCTATTCTGATATTTGTGAGCTACCATTTCAGAACTTTCCTTGTGAAACTGTTACTTGTCTATCATGGTTTCCAAGATCTGACTCAGCACAAGTATAGAGATTTTAAACACTTGCCTACTCATGTGCTGTACGTTTGTTGTTGTTCACACTTTACCACACTCACCACTTTAGCTTGCAGACAGCCGTCAGTTTTGACGAGTCATGTTTCAGACCATCAGTTTACTTTTTATATTTAAATTTTATTTGAAGTGTCAAAAGTGACACTTAATTCATGTCTCCAGGCAGCAGTGAGCTGTGCAGTAACATGCAAGGCCTCTCAGTGGGCTTCAGCAAAAATTCTACCGCAGCTCAGCGATTCGTACCAGGCAGCTGCAATAAGTGTGAACAGGGCAGATAAAATACAATAGTTTTCTTTTTTTTTTTAAATCTTTATTTAATTTTTCAAAATACAAAAACCCACAACAAAGTATCATACATATTCATATTCATAATTACTAAGGGGGAGGGGACACCCGATCAGCAAAGCGGGGCTTCATACCCCCCCTCAACGCCTTCCGGGACTGCCTCTCCCCCCTACACCCCCCCCCTCCCCCCCACCTCCCCTCCCCCCCCCGCAGACACATACCCTCCTCCCTCTTCCTTAATATCACCGCCCCACTCCCCGGCCCTATCTTGACACTATCTCCACATATTTCTCTGTTTTTTTAAAGATCCCCCATGGGTACCATTTCCCTTGATCTCTTTCTTGCCTCCCCTCTGGGGCCTTTTTTTCCTCTATGTGCTCTAATCTATAGATTTCGTCTACCTTCTTAATCCAATCTTTTATCATTGGGGGATCTGTTTCTTGCCATTTCTTTGGGATAACGTTTTTGGCTGCATTGAGTAAAATTGGTGTCAGAGAGGAATTGTATCTCCTCTTCCCTCCATCCTGGCCATGGAACAAACAGGTCCAAGGGTCCTTTTTAATATTTTTCGCTATTATTCCTTCTATCAATCCTATCACTTCCTGCCAGTAGGGTTGAATTTTAGGGCAATCCCACCAGATGTGTGCCATTGTGCCCAGGCCTCCGCACCCTCGCCAACAGCCAGGGGGTTTATCTATTGAGAATTTACTCACCCTAGCTGGGGTCATGTACCACCGGGCTAAGCATTTATAGTTACTCTCCCTTGACTTCATATCCACAGCTGTTGTATATGTGGCCACCAAGATGTTTTTTTCAGTGTCTTCGTCGCATAGTAATCCCAGATCCTCCTCCCATTTTCTAATGAACGGTGGCGAATCCTGTCCACTCCTACCCATCAATATTTTATACACCTTTGAAACCGTCCCCTTTAATTCTTCTCTAAGTGCCAATTTCTCTAATCCCCTATATTTCTCCTCTTCCCTTAAGGGGCCTGGGAGACTAGTAATGAAGTGTTTTAGTTGATTATACCTCCACCCATTTACTGTTAGCCTCTGCCCTTGTGCCTTTAACTCATCCAGTGATTTTAATTCCCCCCTACTTATTATGTGTCTTATTTGTGTATCCTTTTCCGAAATCCAATTTCCTCCTATCTTCCCCATTCCTGGAGGGAAGAACGGGTTATTCTTTAAATAGATTAGTGGTGAATTGTAGCCCCACTCATTTAATTGGTGAATCTGATCCCAAACTTTAAGTGTGTGACGTGTAATATAGTGTGTTTCTGTGCCTAACTCCCTATACTGTGGCGGGTTCCAGATTATCTGGTTCAAAGATACCTTACTTAACCCTATTTCTAGATTTACCCATTTTTTTGTATTGAAACTTTTACCCCACTCCAGTGCCCGTGTTATTACGATCGCTCTATAATAGTTTCTAAAGTCAGGGAGGGCTAACCCCCCACGTGCTTTCTCTCTACATAACACCCCGTGCGCAATTCTCGGTTTCTTTTGGCCCCAAACATATTTATTTATCATCTCTGTTAGTACCCTAAAAAATTCTCGGGGAACTGGGATAGGGAGCATTTGCATTTTGTATAATATTTTCGGTGCAAGAACCATTTTTGCTATATTTATTCGTCCCATCCACGAGGCTGTACCATGGGCTATTCTTTTTATTTCCGTTTTTATTTCGTTTAAAAGGGGTATATAATTTATTTTATACAAGTCCCTTCTAGAGCTCGTTAATTTCACTCCTAAATATTTTATGTTGTCCCTCCATGGGAAACGGAAGACCTCGGCTAATCTACTGGCTTCTAGTTTATTTATGTTAATCTTTAGAGCTTCAGATTTTTCTATGTTGATTTTAAAATTTGATAATGCACTATACCGCCCCATAATTGCTAGAAGATTAGGAATTGATATTCTGGGTTTTGATATATAAAATAAAATATCGTCGGCAAATGCCGCTAGTTTGTGCTCTTCCTCCCCTACCACACATCCGCTTATGTCAGGGTGTTTTCTGATTATGCTAAGGAGGGGTTCCAGAGCCAGGACAAAGAGGAGCGGGGACAGCGGACAGCCCTGTCTAGTACCATTTTGCATAATAAAACAGGAGGAGGGAGTGTTATTCACCCTAACAAAAGCTGCAGGGTGGTTGTACAAGATTTTTATTCTTCTTAGCATTGCTGGCCCTACTCCCATTTCCTCCAGTGCACTGAACATAAATCCCCAGTCTACCCTGTCGAACGCTTTTTCGGCGTCAATCGACAGGAGTAGCCCTGGGGATTTGCCGGCTTTAAGTGCCTCCAGTACCAGCAGGGACCGCACCCCGTTGTCTCTTCCCTCTCTTCCGGGTACAAATCCCACCTGGTCCGGATTTACCAGGTGGGGCATTTTCTCTCTCAAGCGGAGAGCCAGGACCTTTGCGTACAATTTGGTGTCTTCATTTAGCAACGCAATCGGCCGGTAACTTGAGCATAGGGTGCGGTCCCTGCCTTCCTTGGGGATCAGTGTCACTGCCGCCAGCAATGCGTCCTTGCACATTTCCTGGTCTCCTAGGCCATTCCACATCTGGCAGAGCCTAGGTACCAGGATTGATTTAAATTTTTTATAGAAATAGGTCGTGAAGCCATCCGGCCCAGGGCTCTTACCCCCTGGGGATTGCTTCAAAGCTCTAAAGACCTCCTCCTCTGAAATTGGTTTTTCTAATTCCAGTGAGTCTATTTGTGACAGAGTGGGGAGGGCAGCTTCTTTAAGAAATTCCTTTACCCTTTTTTCTCTTTTCCCCTCCTGCTCTACCTTTCGCTCAACCGCGTAGAGGGAGGAAAAATATTTTTGAAATTCTTCTGCTATTTCTTTTGTTAAATGTCTCATCTCCCCTTTTTTGTCCTTCACCTTCTCTATATAGTTTTCCAATTTTTTCTTCTTGGTGGTTGCCGCTAAATGTTTCCCTATTTTATTCCCCTGTATATGGTAGTTCCTATTGTTTTTATATATCCTTTTGAGGGCTTCTGTCTCTAATAGGTCTCTTAACTCATCTCTTTTGACTGTTAGTTCCTTTAATACCTCTCTGCCCACCTCCTTGCTTTTTTTATGGGTTTGTTCTAACTTGGCTATTTGTTCTAGCAATTCTTTTTGTTTTTTCGTTCTTTCCCTCTTTTCCCCTGCACCAATTGAAATTAATATCCCTCTAATGTAGGCCTTAAAGGTTTCCCACACAATAGTTGCCGGGACCTCATTGGTCTCATTTATGCGGAAAAAGCCCTCAATTTCTTTTTGGACCCTTTCAACAACCTGTTTTTTGTTAATAAGGAATTCGTTCAGGCGCCAGGTATATGGGGTCTTATAAAGGCCTTTAAATAATAATGTCATAACTACTGGGGCATGGTCTGAGAGGGTCATAACCTCAATTTTTGTTGCTCTTACTGAGTCCAGCAAACTATGTTCCACCAAGAAATAATCCAGCCTTGCATAGGTCTTATGCACCTGTGAATAATATGTATAGTCCCTCTCCTTGGGATGTAACACTCTCCACACATCAATCAACTGCTGGGCTTGTAGTTTTTTCCCTATTCTGGCACATGCCCTTTTATCCTCCCAATGGGATTCTGCCGACCTATCCAAGGCTGGATCTATACAAAAATTTAGGTCTCCTGCTATAATCAACTCGCCTTCTTTATATTCCTCCAATCCAGTCAGGATTCGGCCAAGGTACCCCATCGGATCTCTATTTGGGCAGTATATATTTGCCAAAGTATAAATTTTTTCATTAATTTTCCCTTTTACAAACAAAAATCGTCCTTCTGGATCCACTCTCTTATCTAACAAATTAAATTTTATCTGTTTCGAGAATCCGATGGCTACCCCCTTTGCCCTTTTGGATGGGGAATCTCCATATATCCATAGTGGAAGGCTTTTTGATGTTAATTTAATACCCTCCTCATACACTAGATGGGTTTCCTGCAGGAAAGCTATGTCGATCTCCAATCTCTGTAATTCCTGACTCAGCTTCCCCCTTTTCCCTGGTGAGTTGAGGCCTTTGACATTATACGACAGGCATCTGACTTCCATTGTCATTTACTCTTTATTTCCGCCCTCACATCTCTTTTGGAAGCCTTTTAACTTACCCTGGGTATGACCTCTCCCCTGACACCAGGCAGTACCAGAAGTTATAACCGTAGGGCCTAGAGAGGCAAAACCTAAAGGGAGAATATATGCCCCTAGATTTTTTCCAGATCTAGAGAAACAGGGAAATAGATGCATAAAAACACATAGGGTAGATCTTTTGGGTTGTACTCTCTGTCTGCGGGTACCCTTCCTCCCCCTCCTCCCACCCATACCCCCCCTCCCCCCCCGAAACCCCCCCACCCCCACCCACCTCCCGCTCCCCCGCCCCCCACCCCCCCCCCCTCCCCACACCGTTTCCCAAGCTGAGGGTCGTGGCATCTCTCATGATACCTTCCCGCCTACGTCCCCCTGTGTGCAGGGTGTTGCTCCCGCGATGGGGGTTCGGAAAAAATAAAAACCCTTTCATGGTGAAAGCATCCTTTCTAAGTATCACATTTTAGTCCTGGTGTTTTATATTCGCCCCCCACCCCCCCCCCCAAACCCGCCCCCCCCCCCCCCCTCAAAAGAGCCTGCCCTCCATGTCCTGGGGAACTCTAATATTTAAGTTTGTGCAGAAGTCCTGTAGCTCTTCCATCTGTTTTAATCTGAAGCTCCTCCCCTCTCTTGTCACCAGTAGGGCAAATGGATAGCCCCAACTATATTTCAGATTAGCGTCCCTTAGAGTGTCCAATAGTGGTTTTAGTTGTCTTCTCCTTGCGAGGGTCTTAGCTGAAAGGTCCGTAAAGACTTGAATGTCTTGGTTGTTATATTTCAGTGATCGAACCCCTCTCAGATTTTTCCAAATCCTCTCCTTCTCCTCATAATAATGAAACCTCGCAATCACATCTCTGGGGGCATCTTCTCTGGCGTTTGCGGGCTTTTTTATTCTGTGGACACGTTCTATTTTGAGCTCCTCTTCCTTGCTTCTTCCTAGAACCGGATTAAAAATTTCCCTCATAATGGCAAGCAAATCCTCCCCCCCTTGCTCTGGGATGGCTCTAATTCTAAAGTTTTGCCTTCTGTTTTGGTTTTCTTGTTCTTCGAGTTTAAGGAGCATTTCCCTGTGATCCGATTTCAGGTTTTTAACCTGTTTTTTCAGTTCCTCAATCGTTGTTGCATACTGCTCCGTTAAATCCTCCACTTTTTCCACTCTTTTTAATAAGTGTCCCAAATCTTCTCTAACATTCAGGATTTCTGCTTTCAATACATTCTCTAGTTTAATAAACATATCCTGCATGTCTGTTTTTGTAGGGAGGGTATCCATATTTGGCTCTGCATTCGTTCCTATTTCAGGCTCTGGTGAAGTTGGTACTCTAGCGCCATTTCCTGTTGCGCCTTTATTTTTATTGGGGTCCTTCTTTTTTTCTTTTGCACTTTGTTGTTTGTTTTCCATACTTGGGCTTCTATTTTGCGTTTCTGTCATATATCTTTGGATAGTGCTTGTATTTAAGCTGTCTCTGGGTTTTTTTACTTCAGCAGCTTTAATAGAGCGCCCTCTCATAGTCAGGTTCTCCCCCCCTCCACTCTCCTTAAATGAGGTCTCAGGCCTCTATGTTCCTTTCTGTGCCCCTATATTTGTTTCATACAGCTGCAACAGGCTTTATTTCCAGTATGCACAGATTTTATCTCAAAAAATGTCCTACCTGGAGCTGTCTTGTAGCTGGGGGCACAGGGTCAACAAGCCGGACTTCCTTTGCTTGGAGGATAGGGTGGTTCTCTTTAACAGCTGCGAACTCCAAGGCCCTCCAAGCGCTTTCCAGGAAGCTGTCCTCCACTGTGGCAGGGAAAAAAAAAAAAAAAAAAAAAAAGAGTTCCTTTCCTGTTGTTTTTCCGGCTCCCCCTTCCCCTGTAAACGGGGGGTTAGGGATAAGGATAGGGGGGAATAGCAGAGGCTGAAGGGGAGGGGTGTCTCAGGTCCTTCCTCCGATCTCCTCCGGGGGGGGGGGGGGGGGGGGGCGGGGGCGGGCGACGGAGCGAGCAGCGGCGCCTCGAGCGTCCACGGACACCTCAACTCCTGGCCGGCTTCAGCTCTTCAGGATACAAGGTATGCAAGGCATCCGGGCGAGTCTCCTTTGTAGAGGGCAGACAGTCGCTGCTGTCTCCAGCTTAAGCTCCGGTTCCACTCGCTCCCTATACCTAGGATCTTAGCGCTGTCAGCCGTCGCCGCTTCCTGTTTTCTGGGCTCCTGTCCCGCAAGGTCGTCGGCTCTCACCTCACGCTGCTATTTTCACCATGCTCTCCTCCTCTGTCCTCCACCGCCCCACCGCGTAGCTCCTCCCCTACTCCTCACACGTCATCTCCGGATCTCAGCTCCAAAAAAAAAATACAATAGTTTTCTATGTACCCTAGTAGTGACTGGAGTTTATCCAGTGTGAAAAAATGCCTTGTGTGAACGAGCACTTGAAGTGAGAGACTGCCAGATGTTAGCACATTTCTCTCCTGACTGATGCACGTTAAAACAATTCTTAGCTTTGCTAAGATCTTAAAAGTGGATGTAAACCCTCACATCTCCCCAGTGAAGTGAACAGCCTCAGATGATACAGAGAGATAAAACCAATCTCACTACATAAGTTTTACATGCATATCTGCTGTCTTCAGATTGCTATATTCTCTAGAATCCCAACATGGTGTTAGAATTTTTACTTCCTCATTCAGCAGTAGGAGTGGATTCCTGGCATACACTGTGTGTCAGCTGATTGGAAGAAAGGCACACACCCCTCCTCCACATAGGCAGAGGAAGAAAGGAATGGGCAGAGCTGTTCTGTGACAAGACTAACATATCGGCCCAAAAAAATTGGCATCATATCGGCCATCGCGATTTCTAAATATTGGCATCGGCCAGAGAAAAACCCATATCGGTCGACCTCTAGAGATCACTATTAAAAAGGGGTAAACCATGGAAATGTGCATGTATTGAACAGATGTATTGAATAAGTTTTATACTATTTTGCCCTGACATGCACTTTAATGTAACTTCTCAAAATGACCTTAGGTCTCTATTACAATGACTGATTGCCTGTCTTCAAGCTATGATAACTGAAACATCTGGCATTACCAAGTACTGCGTAACATAGGTACTAGCCACGCCAGATTTTTCAAGGCCCAAATCCCTTCTTTTTTTTACTTTGCTGCACTGTCACCCATCATCCTGTCAACTGTATTGAACAGAGATGCTAATCTGTATAATGGCAGTTCTACCAGAGACAGGAAATTAAAAACAGTTGACAGATTATGGCAACTCCTTCATTACAGTCACAGTACAACACTTAGAAAGGTGTTTCTTGATCTCAGGAATTCTTAAAATTTTCTAAACCAAAGAATAAACCAAAACTCCAGGCAAACATCTTCACCACTCCTTACTGTAAAAATGTTACTTCTTGGCAGGTATGTTGGACTGTCCAAGGCACTGGCCTTGGAAAAGTATTCATGCCCCTTGAAATTTTCCACATTTTGTCATGTTACAACCAAAAAGGTAAATGTATTTTATTGGGACTTTGGCCTCTTTCACACGGACGATCCGTATGTCCGTTTTTCATCCTTCCGTTTTCGGATGAAAAACGGACATACATTCATCCCTATGGAGCGTCGGATGTCAGCGGTGACATGTCCGCTGACATATGACCCACTCCGATCCGAAAAGTGTAACGGAGGAAAAACCTACTTTTCCATCCGTTTTCGGATCGGGTGACGACGGACACTACGGTCCGTCATCATCCGATCCCCCCATAGGGGAGAGCGGCGCTCTGACAGGTCCGCCGCTGCACAGTGTGCAGCGATGGACCTGTCATCTTCCTGCTCAGCGGGGATCGGCGGAGCGATCCCCGCTGAGCAAGCGGGTGTTCACGGGGCGGATCATTACTGATCGGCCCCGTGTGAAAGAGCCCTTTATGTGATGGGCCAACACAAAGTGGCACATAAATTGTGAAGTGGAAGGAAAATGATTTTCAATTTTTTTTTTTTTTTACAAATATCTATCTGAAAAGTATAGATAATTGAAGAAAGCAGCTGAATGGCCACACTCCGAATAACACCTTTTATTCGTGGCAAAACAGAGTAGTAGATCCAAAATCTCTTACATCATGGAGATGAAAGGTACAGACAGGCTAACACGTTTCACATCAATACAGATGCTTAATCATAGCTGGTGACCATACTCAGACTGAATATTTATAGTGAAATAAAACCAAATAGGGGATAGATAACCCCCAGAAACTCCTCCCATATCTAATCAGACTAAAGTGGAAACCAAATGTGCACAGGAAAATGGGCAGCTGGAAAAAAACAGAGCCAAAAGGATTAAGACCTCTGAAAGAAGGATACAGTATTAATATATACATGTCAGAATAGAACTGGTTCACTGTGTTGGCGTGCTGTCCCATCGCAGATAAAATTACTAACAGTTCTAATATAGATACAGTATAAAAACATAAGGCAATGAACAATGCATTAAATATATCTGCACGGCTGAGCGCAAATCAAACATACCACGAACAACAGTAGAGAGAGACGATCGCTGTCAAAGAACCGAAGTTGACTAATGTAAAGCAGGGTTATAAAACATTAATACTACTGCGTCGGACATTATATATATATATATATATATATATATATTATATATATTTTTTTTTTTTAATTATAATATAGATATATTATAATATAAATATATATATTTAGCAAAAAGCCTTATAATATATAATAAGACCAAGCGATCGTACTCACATCTACCATGTATGTGGTAAAGAAAAAGGAAAAGACACCTTATAAAAAGAAACAGTTATGAAATAGAAGGAAAAGAGCTGATGACAGACAAAAACAGAAGGCAGAAACATAGGAATGTAAAAGAGATGATTTCAGGCAGAAGTCAAACAAATAAAGCAAAGGGGCTACACAGATGTCGCTAAGGAAACCATGCAAATACATGTATCAAAGTATACAAGCTTCTCGAAATAAAACTGTCACAAATGAACGGCAAGTAAACAGCATATCGTATACATAAGACATACACAAAGTTCTACCCCATCCCGCCGGGACATGACATGCATGAACCACGCCAGTAAAACCTCAGCAGTATAAAGCAACACCGTTGTCCAATACATGTAAAAAAAAAAAAAAAAAAAGTATATATTTTACCATGGCAATGCGATAAAATCGCATAGAAGGGCATACATAAAACATATATGGACACTCCCTCCCAACCAGCCAGAATATAACATGCATGAACCACAGCAGTACCAAGCAACACAGTCGTCCAAAGCATGTCAAAAGCAATGTCCATGGCAGTGCAATAAAAGTCGCATGGAAATGCCTACATAAAGTATCCATAAAATGCATATGGACACGTCAACCAGCTAAAATATGACATACATGAACCACAGCAGTATGGAGCAACACAGTCGTCCAATGCATGACAAAATGCAATGTCCATAGCAGTAAGATAAAAGTCTCATTGAAAAAATAAATAAAAATGTACATGCAAGGTTGAAAGCTATAAGGAGACATGTGTTAGAATATCTACCATATGACAAAAAGACATAGACATACCGTCCTAAATACACTAATATCTGCAAAGATAGTAAAAAAACATGAAAAACACAACCATGCATGCACATAAGAATGACAAAATAGCACATGTAGAGGTACATGTATACAGAAGCGTGAATGGGATACCAATATATGACTGGGTCTACTTCAGTGTTGCTATTCATAAAAGTAGGAAACGTCACAATCATAATTTAACCCTACTAGTATTCATATATACTCACCTGAAGTTGTGAGTGGGGAAGGCGGTTATTAGAGACACCAACATGCTTGCAGTGGCATCGCTACCTCATATCTGAAAAGTGTGGCGTGCATTTGTATTCAGCCCCCTTTACTCTGATACCCCTAACTAAAATCTAGTG
Source organism: Aquarana catesbeiana (assembly GCF_042186555.1). NCBI lineage: Eukaryota > Metazoa > Chordata > Amphibia > Anura > Ranidae > Aquarana > Aquarana catesbeiana. The sequence continues at coordinate 108,892,911 of NC_133324.1, read as the reverse complement.
GGAGCAATTGCCTTCAGAAGTCGCCTAATTAGAAAATAGAGTCCACCTGTGTGTAATTTAATGTCAGTATAAATACATCTGTTCTGGAGAAGCCCTCAGAGGTTTGTTAGAGAACCTTAGTGAACAAACTGCATCATGAAGGCCAAGGAACATACCAGACAGGTCAGGGATAAAGTTGTGGAGAAGTTTAAAGCGGGGTTAGGTTATAAAAAAAATATTCCCAAGCTTTGAACATCTCACGGGGCACTCTTCAATCAATCATCTGAAAATGGAAGGAGTGTGGCACAACTGCAAACCTACCAAGACATGGCCGTCCACCTAAACTGACAGAGCATTAACCAGAGACGCAGCCAAGAGGCCCATGGTAACTCTGGAGGAGCTGCAGAGATCCACAGGAAAACTATTAGTCGTGTGCTCCACAAATCTGGTCTTTATGGAAGAGGGGCCATAAAAGAGAGCCATTGTTGAAGAAAGCCAAATGAAGCCCTGTTTGCAGTGTGCGATTAGCCATGTGGGGGACACAGCAAACGTGGAAGAAGGTGCTCTGGTCATATAAGAACAAAATTGAACTTTTTGGCCTAAAAGCAAAACACTATGTGTGGCGGAAAACCAACACTGCACATCATCCTGAACACACCATCCCCACCGTGAAACTTGGTGGTGGCAGCATCATGTTGTGGGGATGCTTTTCTTCAGCAGCGACAGGGAAGCTGGTCAGAGTTGATGGGAAGATAGATGGAGTCAAATACAGTGCAATCCTAGAAGAAAACCTGTTAGTCTGCAAAAGACTTGAGACTGGGGCGGAGGTTCACCTTCCAGCAGGACAACAACCCTAAACATACAGCCAGAGCTACAATGGAATGGTTTAGATCAAAGCATATTCTTGTGTTAGAATGGTCCAGTCAAAGTCCAGACCCAAATCCAATTGAGAATCTGTGGCAAGACTTGAAAATTGCTGTTCACAGACGCTCTCCATCCAATCTGACAGAGCTTGAGCTATTTTGCAAGGAAGAATGGGCAAAAATTTCACTCTAGATGTGCAAAGCTGGTAGAGACATAGTCAAAAAGACTTGCAGCTGTAACTGCAGCGAAAGGTGGTTCGACAAAGTATTGACAAATGCACGCCACACTTTTCACATATTTGTAAAACATAGTGAATACCATTTACCATTTTCCTTCCACTTCACAATTATGTTCCACTTTGTGTTGGTCTATCACACGAAATCCCAATAAAATACATTTCCATTTTTGGTTGTAACATGACAAAATATGTAAAATTTCAAGGGGTATGAGTACTTATTCAAGGCACGGTAGATGTGATCTTCACAGTTAATTCATACATTTGTATGCCGGAAAGTACAGCTCTCATTGTACATGCAGAGTGCGCTGCTGGTTTGAAAAATGCAAATCTCACACAAGGAAGCAATCCCGTCATTTATCTACCCCTCCTCTCCTTGTCCTTTCATGAAATGTTTTGTGTGTTCTGTGAACCATTCACATTATCTAGGCGTTCTATGAATGAACAAGAGTGGAGCGGGGGCTAGCAAGTAGTTTTTTTTTTTTTTTTTAATGCAGCACATACATACTATGCCTCAACAACAAAAGCCTCTTCCCTTCCTGCTTCTTTAGAATTTACACTAAGCTGCACGTTCCCAGCATGCCTTGGTGCCAGGATGAATTACCGTATTTATCGGCATATAACACGCACTTTTTACCAATTAAAATCAGGGGAAAATCGTGGGTGCGTGTTTGGGTGCGTGTTATACGCCGATCCCCACTGTCTGTGAGCCAAAAAAGACCGAGCTGAGTGCTCGGCTCCACTCGCAGTCCCGCCCAGCTCCTATGATGGACATAACACAGGTCCAATGACGGGACTGCGAGCGGAGCCGAGCCGAGTACACAGTACACTCGGCTAGGTCTTTTTCGGCAGCGCTTGCTCCTCTCATCCTCTGTGAAACAGCAAGGAGGCGGGGTGGCGTGACAACCCGAGTACACAGGCCATCTCGGCAGCAAATTTAAACAATTAAATGTTGCAAACAGCACACAACACTGGGCAAGGCTGCATATGACAATGGGCAAGGTAAGTTTTTTCCTTAAACTTCCCTCCTAAAAGTTTTTTTCCCTTAAAATGCCCTTCTAAACTTGGGGTGGGTGTTATACGTCGATAAATACGGTAACTGTTGTAGGTGTGCGGTCGTCCTGAGTCAGCCAATCACACAGGCTTATGTTATATGGAAAAAGACTAGCAAGCTACAGCAGTGTTTCTCAACTCCTGTCCTTAAAGCGACCCAACAGGTCAAGTTTTCAGGCTTTTGCCATTATTTTGCACAGGCGATTTGATCAGTTTCACTGCCTTAGTAATTACCACAGCTGTTTCATCTGAGGGAAATCCTGAAAACATGACCTGTTGGGGCATTAACTGTTGGGGCACCTTGAGGACTGGAGTTGAGCACCACTGACCTAGAGTAACGATCAGAAATAACCTTTTAAATGGGGACCCAGAGTCAAAAACGAACGTAACGCAAACTTGTGCTGTGTCAAGGAAAGAATTTGATTTAATACTCCCACTCCACCCCATCACCCTCTTATCACTCTGTGGCCGAATGGTGTGGCAGGGGAGCAAGGTAAAGATCACTATGATGAATTGGGCTATTAAAAGGGACCTTCATTCTTTGCCTTTGCCCTGGAGTTGAATACAGCATGCAAAAGTATTTGTATGCTATATTGTACCATAGAGCGAGATGTGCTCTGTGTCTGACAACACCCGAATACAATGTATACACCCAGGAGACGGATACAGCAGGCTTGGGAGAGCCGCCGATTTATTATGGTATTCACCTTTCAACTTAGCTGCTGCCAAACACCACAACCTTTCCTGCAGGCACTGCCTACAACCGTCTTTGACTTTAGAACTGTTTTAAAAGAAATCTGAAGGCTTCCACTGCTGACCTACTAAAAATCTTGGTTGCCTGGCTATCCAACTTCCATACCTTTACTTACGGACCTGGAACAAACATATAGCCAGTTGAAAAACCTGATCTGTGCAATTGTTTAAAAAGAGGTTTAGCCAATCCTTTTTGCTGGATGTACTTCTCTTTAGGTTTGCAAGAGTACATTTGCTAAAGTACCCCTGTGACCCAAAGTCAGCTGATCGCAAGCTTGTGCTCACTCACAGCTGACAAGGCAGAGCCTTGCCATGTATGATCCAGACAATATTGGCAGAGTCCACCTGACTGCCTGATTGACAACTGGCTCCATCTTTTAGCATGAGGCTGAGCCACCCTCTCACCAGCTTGTCATTATTGTGTGTGCTGTAAGAGGAGAGCAGGGGGCAATGACTGTCACTACCCTCCCGTGTTGTCAGCAGAGACCAAGAGCTGTCAGGTTAGCTTCTCTCTGTTTAGAGCCAGCATGGGACAGCTACAGCATCACATGGATGCTGGAGAATGAAGGTGATGCATATATTATTTTTTAAACTCCAAACATCTCCTTTAAAGTGGTTCTAAAGGTAGAAAAATTTTTCTCAACCTTAATGCATCCTGTGCATTAAAGTAAAAAACCTTCTGGGTGCAGCTGCCCCCCCCTCCATACTCACCTGAGCCTTATCTCAATCCAGTGATGTGCATGAGAGCAGTGGCTCTCCCCGGTCTCTCTCCCCTCATTGGCTCATACAGCAACGGGGGCCATTGGCTTCCGCTGTTGTCAATCACAGCCAGTGAGGAGAGAGTGGGGGGGCAAGCAAGACTTGCTATTGGGTGCAATCAGCAGGGGAGAGAAGCCAGGACCATCGACGGGGGACCCAAAAAGAAGAGGATTGGGGCTGCTCCGTGCAAAACTGTTACACAAAGCAGGTAAGAATTAGTGTTTGTTATTAAAAAAGTTTCAACGTTTAGAATGACTTTAAGGTTAGTGTCCTATGGAACAAACTAATTAGATCAGCATGAAAGTCGAAAGTCAAGCCAGTAATGTTTTTTAGACAAAATTCATTAACGTGCATCTCAGAGTTGGCTTCCATTAATATATTACCAATCAAGTGGTCTATAGAAACCCATTTGATTTCTACTATGAATGTTGAAGTTGCAACAGGTTGTAATGATTTATATTTTCTGCAGTTAGCTATAGACAGAGGTTGATAATTGTTCCTCATCCTATACTCCAGGTCTAGAGATTCTGCTTACCAAGCACACATCTATTCAACCAAGTCTGCTTTGTGGTATTTACTTTAAAAGCTCCATGCAGTTTGCAGATGATTACTAGAAGTGTGAAAAATCATAAAGTTCACAGAGTGAAGTGAAAAATTACTGTAGGAATAGGAGGTAAGAAGGGATTACGGGAGCAAGGCTTGCACATGTGGATATACTAAACTCCAGAGTTCAATATGGTGACTCACACGAACCTGTTGGCAGAGTTCACAATCCCGCCTAGTGGTTTTGCCAACAAAAACGTTGTCACAGATTGAGAAAATAATGAGAATAGTACTTTATTAAAACAAGTCTTCAGACAGAAAATCACACATCACCTACAGTGGGAAGAGCAGAAACCCATGCAGGAGAGACCCAGCAAAGTTTCTATTTAGTTTGTCAACTTTTCAAAGAAATAGATATCCTGTCACTTATTTTTATCTGAAGGTCCTATGGTGTTTAATTGTTAAAGGCTAAAAAAAATTGATTATGTTTTGCAATTGAGACTGCAGAGCATTTTTACTGCCATCGATGGATTGCAGGTGCAATGTTCAGACACCTGAATTTTCATTCAGCCCAGGTCCATACAAAAGTATGGACCTTCAGTTACAAGGCTAAAAAGTTTCAATGGACTAGAAGTACTATGACATACTCCACTAGGATTTACAAGTCCCTCTGTTGCAGCGTCAGATGTGATACATAGGTTTCATTTACAAATCCTGTGAACAACTGGTGAAGAGGAGAGATTGCTGACAAAGGCTGCAGAGCTTGGGCAGTGATGTCACCCTTAGGGCTTACTATGGAGCATCTGATATCAGCTGTCCCTTCTTTATACTGAAGCCGACCGCTGGGATCCGACCATCTGACCGGATGGCACTTAAATCGGGTAAGTATACACATCTTTCTTTCACAGGGTAGTTAGAATAGGCTTAGAATGGGGGTGAGAAAGAAGGTTTAAATTTAGTAAGGAATTGACTGAACTTCTAGTTTAAGGCTGCAACGAAGGAGGGACATAATCTAGATGGGAAGGGTTAGAACCTTGGTCATATTTTACTACGGTCTCTATGCCTATTTGAGATATAGTTAAATGGTATGTCCAGGCATTACACAAAATGTAGCCTCAAAACTCAATATCACCCAAAAGTAGGTCCCAGCAGTATTTTTTTTCTTTTAGCTTGTTAGTGTAGCCAAAACAGATTTTATTAGTTCCTGTGAGGTCATCAGGCTTGTAGAGTTCAGCTGCTGGGAGGTCAGTTGCTTTTGATGCAGACACCCCCTTAATAAATATCCCAGGAGCACTTTTCCTACACACAATGTGGGCAGACTCTTAGGAGTCAAGGCAGCAGGATCATTTTCCTGTATTGTCCACAAACTATTTTTCAGTTTACCCAATCCAAAGGTAACCAAGCTCAGCAGAAAATCTCTTATCAGGACCGGGCAGTAATGTGAGATAGATAGATATATAGGGATATATCTATCTAATTTTGACTCTAAAAATCAATCTACTCAAATTACCTATCAAATTATTATTTTGTTGGCAGCCTTACTGTCTTTAGCTAATAGCAGGCAATAGATCACTTTTCCAAAGTCTATGTCATAGGAGAACGAATGTACTGCAAGTGTACTCCTGTGACCCCAAAAAAACACACACAATTAAGGTGTGGTCAAGGGCAGGTTTTAGTTGGGATGGAATGTTACTTTAGAGCAGCTGAGAGAAGAGTTTATGAATTGTGATTGAAGCCACCTTAATACAATATTCTCTCTCTCGGAATCTGTCTTACTGCTTCTACTAAGTATTTCCTTGCTGTGCAAGAGAATTGATACATGTCCAAAAACGAATCCTGTTTCCTATAAACAGTTTACCTTTAGAAGCTGTTTGCCAACCGTTGGGCTCATTTTTTCATCAACCATAAGAATCACAATTCCTCGTTCATCCATGCCACGTCTTCCTGCACGGCCAGACATCTGGATGTACTCGCCCGAGGAGAGCTGCACAAAAACACACACAGTGGTTGGTGACCATTCAAGGTAAGCATTAAAACAATATTTAATTTCTAATGCCTAGTACACACGGGCCAAATGTCAGGAGACATCATCCGGTTCAATAAAAACCGTCCGACATTCGGCCCGTGTGCATGTCAGCCGGTCATTTGGCCGGCTTCTGATGGACGAGCATGCTGGAAAACCAGCAGCTAACCGGCTCCCAATCAGGACTTTCAGTCAATGGGGAGGGGAGGGCCCCCCCATCTGGCACAACAGCTCAGCAGGGGAGATCACTTTACTAACATCAGACCGTTTGTACAGCGGCTCCCTAACCGGAGCGGTCAGTTTTTTCACTCAACCCGCGGGTTTGAATAAAAAAAAAACTATTAGTGTGCACCAGGCTTAAGCCTTTCAACTCACCCAACGAAAATCTTTCCCATCAAATTTCCGTGCATTGGTGAACAATACGGTCCTGGCTGGCATGTTTATACCCATGGCAAAAGTTTCTGTTGCAAACAAAGCCTGTTGAGAAATCAGAATTTAAAATATAAATTGCCTTCATACATGAAAAAGAAGAAGAGATGTTAAGGTAAAGCAAACAATCACTTTATTAGTGGCCTCACAAGCTATGTATATATTCCCTTCATTCCCCCCACACCAGCAGCAAACAAAAACTTGGCTATGGCCCTTTCATGTGACAGAGCTAGAAGTTTGCAATTGGCTGATCAAGCACCAAGAGCTGTCACAAGGGAATGAGAAGAGTTCCTGTCGAATAAAAAAAAAAAAAAAAAAAGCAGGGGAACAAAAGGGAAGGAAAGTAAGTGCAAGTGGAGGGAATTAAAGATCTTCAGCATACAAACAATGAGGTGTGAAAAAAATTGCAAGTGTAGCTCTAACTTTACATAAATAAAGGGTTACCAATTTGCTAAGCATCATTTTCAAGATTTTTTAAAATTTTTATTATATCCCAGTAAAATCTACATAGCAATACAATATAAAAGTTCAAATTCTGATATTTGACAGTTTAGATGCTGAGAATACAGACAGAGATAGATTTGCTTGGCAATAAATGGAAGGCAGCCTTTAATTTACCTTCTGGAAATTGCTTCACTACTTGAGAAAATCATGATGAGAGCCCCAAAGTGTGCAATTTAAAAAAAAAAAAAAGTCTGTAATGGCAGGTAATTGACTAGTTTTTATAATGACAATCTGTTTTAGCAGGTGACAGCCAAAAGGTCAGCCATACGCCTATGAAGGCCGAATTTGCAGCACAGCCAGATACCTCTCACTTGTGCTCAAACGTTATCTAAACCAGCCCCAATCAGCCAATGATTATCTAATGACTAGAACCCAGCCAATTATTTTTTTTCTGTACTGGATACAATGGGGAAGGGTTAGAACATCCAATTGTTTATTTTCCTCTTTGAACCACAGAAAGTCTGCAGAATCCTACCATTGGAACACAGACAGCATAAAATTGACAGCTTCCAACTCTTCCCCAATCAGCTAAAAAGCTACCACTAATGCTCCTTTCACACTATTGGTATTGATCACTGACCCCCTGAAACGCAATTTGCGATGGCATGCTTTTCAGAAGACAAGGAGGTTACCAGGCGATCAGGATGTGATACAGCCACCTCCTAATGCCCGTTATTCTGCATGCAAGGGTAAAATTGCCGCACTGTAAAGCATCACGGAAATGTGTGCTGCTCCGGGTGGCAGGTTATCAGTAAAAATGCGGATCAAATGCCTGTTTTTGCCACCTGTGTAAAAGTAGTCTAAGGCAGTCAGGGAAAATGACACAGGTTATACCCTTCATACTATAAAAAAATGTGGTGGAGATCTGCTTCAGTTACTTCACGATGCACAAATAATTGTGCCTCTCTTACCTTTAGCAAACCTTCAGAGAATAGAATCTCGATGGTCTCTTTTAGTATAGGCAGCAATCCTCCATGATGGATCCCAATACCTCGCTTCAGAAGGGGAAGGACATGCTCCACCTAGAAATCCAACACAGGGTTGGGGATGAAAACGCTCTCACTGTATTTCTTCTGCATAGAAATATATTGCCAAACATACATAAAATTACATCTGTAAAGTTTATTTTCAAGGCGGAATTTTCAGTATGGATATGCAGGGTTTGTTGGCCCATGAAGTAAAAAAAAATTATTAAATTAAAAAAAAAAAAAATCACCATTTTATCAATGAAAATATTTGAGGAATAGTACGATGCTATGAAAACTGTGATTAATGGTAAATTTGGAAGCCACGACTGTTATAGTGGCAGCCCAAAGTACCATAATCAGGCCCTAAAGCTAAAAAAAAAAAAAAAAAAAAAAAACTTTAATCTTGCAAGGGGTCCCCTCACCACTGCAAAGGATAGCTATTTTTTTTGCCTCAGAGATGATGAATAAGGGGATATATATGCCTTATTCCTTGCTCCCACAGGCTTCCAATTCTTTGTGTGAACGGTCCTCTGAAGCCTCCTCCTTTTGCAGCTCTCAGATATACCCCATACAAAGCAGGACCAGCAGTTCTGCATTGTACTGGAGGATACTGAGGTCCCGCCCACAGTCCAGAGCGCCAAACAGTGAAAGAGGCGTTCTGATCGGTTGCAAATGGTTTAGGCACTTTAACCACTTCCCTACCCATGCATTGTCATATGACATCCGCAGATGGGATCTCCCATCCTGGGTGGGCATCATATGACATCCTTGGCTTCCCGGCGGTATAGGAGGCGCGTACCCGCCGCGTCCCAGAGGAGCCGATGTCTGCCGGGCACTCGCGATAGCTCGTTACAGAGCAGGAACGTTGATCTGTGTGTGTAAAACACACAGATCCACGTCTTCTCAGGTGAGAGGAGCGAGATTGTGTGTTCATATCAAGTATTAACACCGATTGGTCTCCTCCCCTAGTCAGTCTCCTCCCCCTACAGTTAGAATCACTCCCTAGGTAACACATTTAACCCCCTGATCGCCCCCTAGTGTTAACTCCTTCCCTGCCAGTGACATTTATACAGTAATCAGTGCATATTTATAACACTGATCACTGTATAACTGTCAGTGGTCCCAAAATAGTGTCAAAAGTGATATGTCTGCCGCAATGTCAGTCACAAAAAAAATTGCAGATTGCCGCCATTACTGGTAAAAAATATAATAAAAATGACAAATCTATCCCCTATTTTATAGGCACTATATCTTTTGCGCAAACCAATCAATATACGCTTATTGCGATTTTTTTTAAACAAAAATATGAAGAATACATATTGGTCTAAACTGAGGAAAAAATTTGTTGTTTTTTTTAAACTTGGGATATTTATTATAGCGAAAAGTAAAAAAATGTTTTTTTTAAAACTTGTCTCTTTTGTTTATAGTGCAAAAAATAAAAACCGCAGAGGTGATCAAATACCACCAAAAGAAAGCTCTATTTGTGGGGAAAAAAATGAGTACAGTGTTGCATGACCGTGCAATTGTCATTCAAAATTTTACAGCGCTGAAAACTGAAAATTGGCCTGGGCAGGAAGGGGGTGAAAATGCCCTGTATTGAAGTGGTTAAACATGACCTTATCAGCTGGTGCAAAGAACTAGTAGATGTTTAACTGGAGCACTCATAGATCCAGTGGTATGCTCCTTTATCTTTTTAATTCTTTACTAAAATTTAATAAAACAAAACAATTTTTCCCCTCTGTTAGTGGCCAACTAGTAAACATTTGTTTCTAGCTTAAAGGAGTTGTAAAGGCAGAAGTTTTTTTTTTCCTTAATGCATTAAGATAAAACCTGTGTGTAGCAGCCCCCCCCCTCCCCAATTACTTATCTGTGCCCCATCTCTCTCCAGCAATGTCCACGAAATCCGGGACACACCTCCTGATTGGCTGAGACACAGCAGCGGCACCATTGGCTCCCACGGATGTCAATCAAAGTCAGTCAGCCAATCAGGGGAGAGAGAGGACAGGAGGCGGGGCTCTATGTCTGAATGGACACACAGAGCTGTGACTCTGCTCCAGTGCCCCATAGGAAGCTGCTGGCTGAGGATGCACTTGATAGGAGGGAGGGGCCAGGAGCAGCAAAGAGGGACCCAAGAAGAGGAGAATCCAGGCTGCTCTATGCAAAAGCAGCAAACCAACTGCATAGAGTAGGTAAGTGCAACACGTTTGTAATATTATATTTTGAAACTAGCCTTTACAATCACTATAAAGAAAAGCACACAGACAAAAAAAAAATAAAAAAAATAAACGCAAACACAATTTATACAAAATTATTTTCCCTGCAGATGATCTCAGGGCATACCTGTGGAAGCTTCTTATCCTCATCTGACAGACAATCTATGGCGTTATTAAACACTTCCTCCACCATCTTCTTCTCATCATCTATGTCAAGATATAGAAATGATCACAATCACAAAAAAATAGGATTTTTGACAGACATAGCGCTTCCTTATTCAGAACCATAGGGTTACATCGCCCCTTACAGGAGTAGGACACTAGGTAGAAAAAAAAAAAAAAGAAGACTTGGCTACACCCATGGGCAGTCCTAGGTGATATACACCCCCTCTCTGTTATAGGCCTTTAGTTTTGTCACAAGCAGTGTCAGAAGCATTAAAAACTCCATAGAGGGGTGGGTGCTGTGTCTGTCAATGAACGAATGAGAAATGTAATTTTGTTCTTTTATAAAAGAAAAAAACTTCCTTTAACGTCTTGCTCCCGCTGTCATGTCATACGTCAGTACTTTGACGTTGAATACCGCTGTAATGGCACAGATAGCTGCCCTAACCCCGGTATTTTTAAAAACGGCGGGCAGTCCACTTTCAGATAAAAATGGTCTTTGCAGCGAATTTGCCGCAAGATCACTTATCGGTGGCGGGAGAGGTGCCCACCCCCCTCCTGCCACATCCCGTTCATCTCCACTGCTTACCGGAGCCATCAGTAGTGCCGAAGACGATCCGATCCTGGTGCTGGTGTAAAGGTAACCTGGAGAAGTTCGTAGCCGAAAGGGAAGCCTTCTGATGGGGATGGAGAACCACTGGGTCTGGCCAGAGGGTCGGGTCCCTGGCCTTCTGGCCTAGATTGGGGTAGCTCTAGCTCCGGTCAGTTTTTCGGGAGAGAACACTTACTCCTTCTTTGGGGGGGGTGGGGGTGGTTGGTATTTCCCGAATGTAATTAGGTAGGAGGCATTGGAGCGACGGTGAGGCCTGATAGTAAAGGGCTCTCACCAAGCTCCCAGAACTTCAGGCCTTCCTGGCTGGGAGGGGGGCTGCTGGGGTCTGGGTTGCACAAAAAGCCAGTGGTGAATGTGCCCCTGAAGTGGCAGTTCTGGGGTGCCCAATCCCAGTGTTACTTGATTTATGGCACCATGGTCAATTCACCACAACACACGTTTTTCGCACCTGCCTTTAGGGCATACCCTTTAGGCTAGGACCGAAATATTTTTTCCTGGCTGGAGGGCTGGCCATTATATTTATGGTCACTTTTCACTCTACCATTTCTTTCTCCCCACCTTCTTTTAATTTATTCCCCATGTTTGTCGCTTTTTTGTATGATGTGTATACATGTTTGTCACTGGTGTACTCTGAAAGTCTTGGGAGGGGGATACTGGCTTGGTTTGCCCTCTCTCATGGGGTCTCCCTTCGGTGGAGCACCTAGTACTGGGTGGGTCTGTTTCGGCAGACCTTCTAGAGAACGGGGGGTCCGTCTGGTTTCGGCCAAATGAACCCAAGTACCTCAGTCCCCGTTCGGAGCCTAACGCCCTGGGGGATCAGTGTACACCCATTGCATGTTTTTGTGTGTCACTCTGTGTGTGTGTGTGCACTTTTTTTGGCACCGGGTGGAAGTTTTTGAGGGTGTTTTGCACTCCACTCAGAGGCATGAAGTCGAGTGAGGAAATTATGGCCCCCACTCGACTTCATACCATTGGATGACGGAAGCGATATCAAACGTCATTTCCGCCCAATGGCCTTAAAAAGGATTTTTTTTTTTTTTTTTATTTGAATTTAAGTGTTTATGTGAGATAGTACTTTTTGACCCCAGATCTCACATTAAAAAGAAGCCCTGTCCTGCGCCCCGTCCCGCCGTGCTCGCGCACAGAAGCGAACGATACGCAAGTCGTGCCCACATATATAAAAGGTGTTCAAACCACAAGTGAGGTATCGCCACGATTGTTACAGCGAGAGCAATAACTCTAGCAAAAGACCTCCTCTAATTCAAAACTGGTAACCTGTAGAAACGTTTAAACTTTTTCCTATGGAGATTTTTAAGTGTCAATGTTTGTCGCCATTCTACGAGTGGGCGCAATTTTGAAGCATGACATGTTGGGTATCAATTTACTCGGCGTAACATGATCTATCACAAATTTTTTTTCCAAAAAAATTGCGTTTGCAAGACCGCAGCGCAAATACAGTGTGACAAAGTATTGCAACGACCACCATTTTATGCTCTTGGGTGTCTGAAAAAAATGTGTTGGTTCTAAGTAATTTTCTAGTAATTTTCTTGTAAACACCAAGTGTAAAAAATAGGCCCGATCCTTAAGTAATTAAAGCCCATCAAGGATCCATTACTCAATGCATGAGCAGACACGCTGCCTATCAATATACGTGAGATGGTGAGATCATCAACATGCTGGTGTTTAGGTCATAAGTTACATAGAAACCACCTTACAGGCTAAAAAAAAATAGATGTGAGTCTGGGATCTATTAAAGGCTTAATGCGGCCAAGGCTGATAAGAGGAAACAATGTTTAATGTATCAGTTATGAAGGTTACACAGATAAATTTAATCACTTCTATAACACGTGGGCAGGGTAACCTTGCATTTCTAGAAGACTAGGTTGGTTGATGTGCTAATGGTGCTGGTGCTAATGTGCTAATGGTGCTGGTGTTTTCCCTTCCCCCACACTTTCACTTTCCTACACTATATCCCACTAATGTTCCCCACCTCTTCACCATGGTTATCATAATTTTTATGTTTCCCTCCGTTGGTTTGCAAATTGCAATCCTCGCAGTAGTCCCCACACTCTTACCAATTTACTTCCCTCACCTTCCAGTGTCACTTTTTTCACTCGTTTTTTTATTGGCAAAACAGTATACCCGACCATTCTCACGTTCTCTTCCCTATTATCCCCGTCATTGTTGCAGCTCCCCCGGGTCGCCGTGGGAGATCACTCCAGGGTGGTGGAGCCCCGCGCTTGGGGTCAATTGGGACATGGGTAAGCAGATTTGTCTTTTTCCCCCGTCAAACTTTATTATATGTCTCTAACTATGATGCAATTTTACTGTAGATGTCCCTTTGGCATATTACATTGTACTTTTTCTTATTTTGTTAGGTTTAGCTATAATAAACCATCCTCAGACTCCCTCCTGATGAAGCGGTTATGTCCGCGAAACTAGTCGAGGAAGTGACTTCTGAGATCAATTGTTTTATTGTACAACCACGTCCCTACCTGGCGCTATGTTTTTAACTCTATCATGCTGTATTGTATTATCAAGATTTGTATTTCTGCATCAATAAAATCTACTATACAATCTCATATCACTGATTTATTTTCTATATTATCACCAATGTTTATTGTACCGCAATAGTCCAATATGCCCCCATTTCTTTAGGTCGCCTGATTGGGGATCAGGCTTCCAAACCTTGTAAATTGGAATGCATACAACATAGCTCAATTACCAGAGTTGAAGTCCAGCTTGGACATTTGCAGTGCATAGGCCTCGCATTCCTTCTTGCTGAAACTGAAGATGATAACTGGCTGAAAGTTGCGCTCCATAATCATCTTGACAATCTTGAACACATTAGAGGGTCCTGGAAGCAGAATGACATCAAGTATTAGCGATGAGAGATCACATTTCATTATTACCCCGGGAGCAATACAGGAGGTCGGGAACACATGGACTGGATTATACATCTCCTGCGAAGGTGATATAGGACTGTGGTCAAAAACAAATGTAACCTTATCAAACAAAAACTGCTTCTAGTAAACATTATCACTATTAAGCTGTGTGTCATATCAATGCGGTTCAGTGCAGCAGTAAAGACCACCAACTATCGCAGTAGGTGAAGGAGAAGAACTGGGAGAACTGGGGAGGTCACCAGACCTTTAGAAAGATGATCCCCCCCAATAAACTTCAGCTTTAAAATGACTTTGGCTTGAAGGTATCGGCAGCCTAGCTTGGGATAGAGAGGGAATAAGTTAGAATCCCTCTCAGGCTTCATGGCTATCTGTAGTGGTGAAATCAGTTATCCTAATTTTCTGCCATGATGTCCGAACAGGAAGCAAAAAATCTCCACAAAAGGAGGCACAAAAACAAAAAAACAAACAAAAAACACAACACCTCACCAGTGATTGAACCCACTTGGTGGCTTTTAGGCAAGAAAAGATCAATAAAAATGAACATTTCTTTGAAGGAAACCATATGACCTTCAGAATAAGCACATGGCTACAAGCCCGGCCTTTAATAGTGTTTCTCAACCAGGGTTCTGCAGCAATCTACCAGTTGCAGGAAACCGACAGGTAGATCACGTGGACATATGCAGAGATAGGCAGGGAAGCGGCTGTCATACTAATGGCTGTAGTGTGCTGTTCCCCGCCGGCCCCTCATCCCTTCCTGTCCATCCCCAGTATGTGACAATCTGGGATGAACAGAATAGAAGGAGGGGCCGGCAGGGAACAGCACACCATTGAAGGAGGTATGAAAGCTGCCTCTGAAGCCAGAAGAAGAAAACTGGTACTGTTGTGTGCTTAACAGCCTCTCCCATGCAAAATAGGCACGTTTTAATATTTAGTCATTTAATGTCATTTCTAAAAATATTTATTATTAACCACAGCTCGCTGATCATACAATGTTCTGTGAGCTATACATGTGAACATTATTTCAGGGGTTCCCCCGAAATAGCAAACCTTTTTCCAGGGGTTCGTAAATGGTTTTAAAGGTTGAGAAACACTGCTTTAAGCTGTACCAAACAGGCTCATATACAATCATGGATAAATACGATTGTTTTGCATAAACTCCAGTGGCGGACAGTACCTTTTGTTCCTCCTCTACGTCCTTTTTGGTCTCCCTTGGAGGCCTCCCCAGAATCCCTAAGTACCTGCATTGCAGTATTGAAGTTGTCTTCTCGGAAATCACCCTAAAAAACAAAGAAAAAATGTTTGCACTTTGATTCAACTTTACCATATACTGTATTGACTATATTATAGTACCAACTTACATTCTCATCCACAACAAGATGGAGGCCATCTCCCCCTGCAGGAAAAATGTAATGCTGCAGGGGAGTCGGGCGATAATCCGTATAGACCACATGACAAGGCTAGAAATAAAAAGAAGATACAAACAAACATTAATACCATATCAGCACAAATCCAAAAATTACTACTTAAAGTGGTTGTAAACCTCAGTCATAAAATCTGAACAAAGCATATATATCTCTCCAAAGCTCTAAGGCCCCATTTACATTTGTGCGACCAAAAAAACGGACAGCTTTGCAGAAGCCGCTGTACTGATCACCCTGCTGCAGCCACGAGACGCATGCCCCTGCTCAGCCCTTGGGAGATGGACCTCTGGAGGTCCCTCATGCAACATGTCTCCTCTGGATGAAGGAAATACTAAGACTGACCAGGGATCTGAGGGACCGCCTTAAAAGACTAATTGGCAATGTGTTTCCTGTTTGGAGGAACTCATCTCTCAAGGGCTGATCTGGAAATATTGTTTCTTTTCAAAACGGACGGTCTTTGTTTATAGTGCAAAAAATAAAAAAACGCAGAGGTGATCAAATAACACAAAAAGAAAGCTCTAACTGTGGGAAAAAGGACAAATTGGGTGCAGCGTCGCACGACCACGCAATTGTCAGGTAAAGCAACGCTGTGCGTATCGCACAAAATGGCCTGGTCATAAAGGGGGTAAATCCTTCCAGGGCTGAAGGGGTTAAGGTGTCTGCTTTCAAAAAACTATATAGGTTTTGGGAGTTTTAGGTCATCTTTGGGCCTAAAAAGATCTTTTTTCAACATATAAACAAAAACGCAAAAATGGCTCTGGCAGCAAGAGAGTTTGCCACATAGTTGCCCAAACAGTGCATTAAAGTGGGGTTCCACCCAAAAAAACAAAAAATACATGAAAAATCCTAAAAAAAACATTTGGATATTTTTTTTTACTCACCTCTAAATGCCTGTTGCTAGGGGGTCCCTCGTAGTCTGCCCCTTCCAGTGCCTGGGCTGGTGACATCACTTCCCCCTCGGCACAGGAGGGGCTCCGTTCTGCTCCCTCCCTCCTGTCAATCATCTGGGACCCATTACAGGTCCCAGGTGACTGAGAGGCCAATCACAGCGCGCGGCGCGGCTCGCGCATGCGCAGTGGGTGCTGGGCTGTGAAGCCACAGCCCGGCACCCACAGTTGCAATGCCGGCGCCGCTGAACGTAGGGGGAGACGAGCGGGGCTTCGATCCCCCGCATCGCTGGACCCAGGGACAGGTAAGTGTCCAATTAAAAGTCAGCAGCTGCAGTATTTGTAGCTGCTGACTTTTAATTTTTTTTTTTTTTTTTTTTTTACCCGACCCCCTGGGTGGAAAGCCTCTTTAAAGTCTGCTTTTTAGTTGGAGACATCCTGTAACAACATTACTCCACTACTCAACTTGGTGAAAGTGAACACGGGGTTTACAACGAGGAAGTAAAAGGAACCTTAGTAAATACATGCAGGAATCTGTGCAAATAGTAAAAGCACATTAATTAGCCTAACTGAAGAAAAAAAAAAAAAAAAAAAAAAAAAATCTAAAAATGATGTTTAAACGTCATCTGTTGGCTGAATAACATTGCAGTTCTAAAGTTTCTGTATGCCATCTGTTATATACAAAATAGCTCCATCTATTGGTTTAGCATTACTACAGCACTCGAAAATGCAAGGACCCCATAGCGCCATCTATTGGTTGATTAACATTGCATTTTTAAAATCCCTAGGCAGTTTCCCTACACAAGCTATGTCATAATTTAAGTAAAGAAGCACTTAGCGCCATCTATTGGTTTAGCATTACTTTAACAAAACATACATAACTGGACAGTTTCATTTACATTTAGCATTACCACGGCACTTGAAAATGTAAGGACTCCAAAGCGCCATCTATTGGTTGAATACAATTGCAGTTCTAAAGTTTCTGTACGCCATCTGTTATATACAAAATAGCTCCATCTATTATTGGTTTAGCATTACTACAGCACTCGAAAATGCAAGGACCCCATAGCGCCATCTATTGGTTGATTAATATTGCATTTCCAAAGTCCCTAGGCAGTTCCCCTACACCATCTATTGGTTAAATACAAAATATGTCATAATTTAACTAAAGAAGCACTTAGCGCCATCTATGGGTTTAGCATTACCTTAACACAACATACATAACTCGACAGCTTCATTTACATTTAGCATTACCACAGCACTTGAAAATGTAAAGACCCCAAAGCGCCATCTATTGGTTTAGTATTATTTAAACTCAAAATACACTGCTCAAAAAAAATTAAAGAAACACTTTAACCACTTCAGCCCCTGAAGGATTTACCCCCTTAGTGATCAGGCTATTTTTTGTGATACGGCACTGCGTAGCTTTAACTGACAATTGCACGGTAATGCGAAGTTGTACACAAACAAATTGGAACGTCCTTTTTTTTCCACAAAAAGAGCTTTTTTTTGGTAGTATTTGATCCTCTGCGGTTATTTTTTTTGCGCTATAAACAAAAAAAGCGACAATTTTGAAAAACCTAATATTTATTTATTATTTTGCTATAATATATATCCAAAGAAAAAGATTTTTTTCAAAAAAACAAAAATTTCCTAATCAGTTTAGGCTGTATTCAACATTTTTGGTGAAAAAAAAAAAAAAAGGGAAGAGGGGATATATTATTTCTGGCATTTTTATCATTACATTTTTCTTTTTACTAGTAATGTTGGTGATCAGCAATTTTAAGCGGGACTGTGACATTGGGGCGGACAGATGGGACACTTGAAATTTTTTTGGGACCATTAACATTTATACAGCTACTGATTACTGTATAAACATCACTGGCAGGGAAGGGGTTAACACTAAAGGGCGATCAAGGGGTTAAGTGTTCCCTAGGGAGGCCTTTCTAACTGTGGGGGCAGTGTACTGACAGGGCATAGAGAGATTACTGTTCCTGATCACTAGGAACAACAGATCTCTCTCTACTTCCCTGACAGAATGGGGATCGGTCTGTTTACATTGAGTTTTTTTTTTTTTTGAAAAGCCAGTGGCATGCAAAACACACCCAAAAACTTCCACCCAGTGCCAAAAAAAGCACACACACATAAAGAGTGAAACACAAAGACGTGCAACAGGTGTTACAATGTCCTCCACTAGGGAAGGACCTTACCCTGATCCCGCGGGGCTTTAGGTACTTCACTTGGGTCCGTCTGGTTTCCCGTCCTCTGGAAGGTCTGCTAAAACAGACCCACCCAAGTACTAGGTGGGACTCCCCCAAAGGGAGACCCCAAGGGAGAGGGAGAACCAAGCCAAAAGGCCTATTGTCCACCCCCTCCCAAGACTTTCAGGGTAGGCCCGAGGACCCACACCCTACTCATCACACAATGACAAACGTATACACATCAAACAAAAAAATACCAAAAAGTGACAAACACGAGGAGAGATAAAAAGAAAGTGGGGAGAAGGAAGGTGGGAGAGTGAAAAGTGACCATTGTGTAATACAATGGCCGGCCCTCTGGCCAGGAATAAAAATTTCCCCTGGTCCTAGCCAAAAGGCTCGGCCCAAGAGGCAGGTGTGAAAAAGTGTGTACAGTGAAGTGACCTTGGTGCCAACACTCAAAGTGCCCCCTTAACACTTTTGAGATTATGGCACCCCTGAACTGCCACTTCTGGGGCACATTGACAGATCCCCTTTCTGGCTCTCAGAGGAGCAATTGTGGGTCGCCGGCGGACGTCGCGTGCGCCCCCTTTAGATCTTAAAGTGGCCGCCGTACACCTATGGCGATTCGCGCAGCCGTGCCAACCTGCCGCAGTATAATGATAGCGGCTGGTCGGCAAGCAGTTAATCAGAGTATAGCAGCAAGTCAATTAAACTCCTGGGATATTGATCTGGTCAGTTAAGCAGCAGAGGGAGTTGTTCATCAACTTTAGCTGCTTTGGTGTTCATGAAATTAACAGGGGCACTAGATGGGCAACAACGAGACATCCTCCAAAACAGGAATTGTTTTACAGGTGGACACTGACATTTTTTTTCCTTACTCTTCTGACTGTTTTTCACTAGTTTTGCATTTGGCTAGGGTCAGTGTCACTACTGGTAGCATGAGGCGATACCTGGACCCTATAGGAGGTTGTACAGGCAGTCCAATTCCTCCAAGATGGCACATCAATACGTGCCATTGCCAGAAAGTTTGCTGTGTCTCAAAAGCATGGAGGAGATTTCAGGAGACAGACAGTTACTTTAGGAGAGCTGGACAGCGCCGTAGAAAGTCCTTAACTCATCAGCAGGACCAGTTTCTGCTTCTTTTGTGCAAGGAGGAATAGGAGGAGCACTGCCATAGCCCTACAAAATGACCTCCAGCAGGCCACTGGTGTGAATGTCTCCGACCAAACAATCCGAAACAGACTTCACGAGGGTCGCCTAAGGGCCCAAAGCTCTCTAGTGGGCCCTGAGCTCACTGCCCGGCACAGTGGGGTTCAATTGGCATTTGCCATTGAACACCAGAATTGCCAGGTCTGCCACTGGCACCCTGTGATTCTCACAGATGAGAGCAGATTCACCCTGAGCACATGTGACAGATGTGAAAGGGTCTGGAGAAGCCGTATAAAACATACTGCCTGCAACATCGTTCAACATAACGGGTTTGGTGGTGGGTCAGTGATAGTCTGGGGAGGCCTATCCATGGAGGGATGCAAAGACCCCTACAGGCTAGACAATGGCACCCTGACTGCCATTAGGTATGGGGATAAAATCTTTGGACCCATTGTCAGACCCTACGCCAGTGCAGTAGGTCCTGGGTTCCTCCTGGTGCACGACAATGCCTCATGTGGCGAGAGTATGCAGCCAGTTCCTGGAGGATGAAGGAATTTATACCTTTGAATGGCCCCCCGCTCGCCTGACCTAAATCCAATAGAACACCTCTGGCACATTAGGTTTCGGTCCATCTGACGCCGCCAGGTTGCACCTCAGTCTGCTTAGGAGCTCAGTGATGCCCTGGTCCAGATCTGGGAGGAAACACCCCAGGACACCATCCGTCATCTCATCTACTGAGTACCATTAAAAAACGCTGCAATGAAATATCAGCAAAATGGACTAGCCTGCCGCATCATTTTTTCACATCGATTTTCAGGGTGTCTTTGAATTCAGCCCTCTGTAGGTGGATAATTTTAATTTCCATCAAACGATGTGAAAGCATCATCATTTAGTTCCCAACACATTACCCAGTTCATATCAGTATAGATATCCAGCATGATATTTTCCCCCCCTTGAGATCTGATGTGTTTTCAAAGTGTTCCTTTCATTTTTATGAGCCGTGTCTAACTCGTCAGCGCCATCTATTGGTTTAGTATTACTACAGCATTTGAATATTTACGTATTCCATAGTGCCATCTATGGGTTACCACGATCCTCTCTAATAAAATAACAACTAAACCGTGCTATCTATGGACTTAGCATTACAACACTCAGTACAGGACTCTGCTGCCATCTATTGGATTACAATTACTAAAAGTACTCAAATATGTAAGTACCCCTACAGCGCCATCTATTGGTCTACAATAATTAAAAGCACTTGAATAAGTACCCCTACAGCGCCCTCTGTTGGTTTACATTACTGCAATGCTCAAAAATACATAAGTGACTCTTCAGCGCCATCTATTAAAAATAAGTTTATCATTACAACACAAAGAGGAAGTAAACTTCCATGGATTGTTTAGGTACTGTAAATATCTCCTAAACGTGAACCGCTAAGGGAGATATTTACTGTATACGCCGCCGACGTCATTGGCGCATGCACTCTGAAGGATTGGCCACTGTGCCATGACCGGCGGCTCCCACGCATGTGACTTCACCCAGCTCTGGCCAGTCACACAGCCGAAGTCCGCGGTCCCGAAAGGAAGACAGGCGAAGATGGATGCGGCCTCCAGCGATGACGAGGGCTTCGTTTGCAGGCAAGTTTCACATAGTGTGCTAGTATGCGATGCTTTGCAGGTAAGGGAAAAAAAAAAAAAAAAAAGAGACATTGTTTCCTCTTTAATACATGAATTCACCGCCATCTATTGCTTTAGAATGACTACAGCACTCGAATATGTAAATACCCCCACATCGCGATCTATTGGGTTTACATTACTACAACACTCAAAACACGAGGTCTCCTCAATGCCATCTATTAGAGCCCTTTCACACTGTAAGCCGCGTTGGCACGTAAAGTGCCAACGCTTTACCATCCTCTTAGCTGCACTTTTCAGCTGCTAGCGGGGCGCTTTTAACCCCTACTAGAGGCCAAAGGGCTAATAATGCTGCTGCCAATTCATTTTAATGGGCAGGGTCGGTGGAGGAGCAATGTATACACTGCCCCAAAGATGCTGCTTGCGGGACTTTTACCAACGTCCTGCAAGCGCACCGCCCCAGTGTGAAAGCAGTCAGGCTTTTACACTGGGGCTGCAGGGGAGGCGTTTTTCAGGCGCTATTTTTAGCCGAAAAGCACTTGAAAAACGCCCCAGTGTGAAAGGGGTTTTAAACAGGTTTAGCATTGCTACAGCACTAAGTACATGACATCTATTGGTTTAATACCACTACAACACTCAAATAAGTACCCAACAGTGCTATCTATTCATTTAGAATTTCTACAACACTTAATATATAACAGCTTTCAGAGCCATCTATCAGCTAGTCACGACGTCTACTTACTGAACCACAAATAATTATTTAAAGTGGAGTTCCACCCAAAAGTGGAACTTCCACTCATTTGTCTCCTCTCCCCCTCCGGTGCCACAATTGGCACCTTTTGCGAGGGAGGGGGCAGCGGCCCGTGACATCACCACGGGGCTCCCTCCTCCTCCCTCTGTCACCGGACCAGTAGGAGAGAGGAGTGGGGCCTTGCGCATGCGCAGTAGGGCTCCCAGCGTGAAGCCGTAAGGCTACGCTGCCGAGCTCCCTTACACGCAATGGCGGCGGCAGCACCCGACATCGCTGGGCTCAGGTGCCGACATTGCTGGACTCAGGACAGGCAACTGTCCTATTGTTAAAAGCCAGGAGCTGCAGTATGTGCAGCTGCTGGCTTTGAATTTTGTATTTTTTTGGACGGAACACCGTTTTAACACTAAAACAAATGGCGTTTTATCAATATTTCCTGGGTAACCATGAAGTGCTATCTTGTCATGCTTAAAAAAGAAAAAAATACCAATTACAATAAAAAAAAAAAAAAAACCACATTTTATTTGCCTTTTCTATTGTTTTTATCAGGGCTGTGCAAATTTCCCAAATAAAATTTAAAAGGCTTTCTACTGCCTTTACCATTTTTATTTGTTTATAGATTCTTTTAATAAATTTACCATTTCTTTTGCCTTTATTACGCTTGTGCAATAACTTAATTTTTTCAGCTATAGTTAGTAAGTAATGCTGTCACATGGTTATTTTGTTTCCTTTTTTAATGTGTCCATTTTATACATTACATGAAGAGTGCAGAGAAGACTGTTTTTCACGGCAGGGAACGTGTTTGGTTTGAATGATATGTATTGTGGTGCAAATTATTAATAACTATATATATATATATATATATATATATATATATATATATATATATATATATATATATATATATATATATATAAAAATCCTCAATATTGTTCAGGGTTACCGGCTGGAAGGTTATATAGCAGTTATACAGCCCATGCAGTAAGGAATATGTAGTTACAAAAAATATAGAAGGGATCGAGCAGATAAAATATCATTAGCAGCACAGAAAAAAAACAATTACGGCCCATTCACACCTGTGTGTTAGAGAACGCAATATCTATTTTCTTGAAACCGCATGTTGTGTTATCGCGCTTTTGATGCATTGTTTTAAAACCAATGCAACGCATTTTTTCCTTCCATGTTCACTTAGGAATAATGGGCAGGTGGCTCAAAAAACACAATGCGTTTTTGGTATTCTACCATTGACTACAAAGGAAAGTGCATTTTTAAAAGAAAATTCATTGAATATGCAGCAAGCAGGATTTTGCAAAAACACACAGTGCACTGCTTAAAAATACAACGCATAGATATGAACAATTGCATAGGATTTAAAGGGGACGTTTTTTTCATTCGCTTTTGACACACTGAGAAGAAAGCTGCATTTTAGCGAGCTACAAACACAGGTGAAAATGGATCCCTGGTGGCAAGTTCATGGTGTCCATTTCTTTATGTACTAGAATGCTGATTAGAATTGGCACAATCGAGCCTAACGTAAGCACAGCTAATTAGATCTATTGTCCATTACTACTTCAGCATTCACACCAACAGAATTCTTGGGCACCATCTATTGGTGTAGCATTACTTTGCATTAGGGAAAGATCAGAAATCTCTTTAGTGCCATCTACTGGTTTAAGAAACACATATACTAAATAATGACAACTTTAAGAAATTAATGGAAACCCATCGGCGCCACCTATTGGTCTTCTTCTTTGCCTTTCCATAAACAATAGAACTTCTTCACTGCCATCTATTGGTCTAATATAATACTTCATTCTCAACCAAAAAAAATAAAAATATCTTCAGTGCCATCTATTGGACATTTACACTACAAATTTCTGAACCCTACTAGAACTCTTCGGCGCCATCTATTGAACTATTACTAACGCACCTTTCTAAATCTGAAAAAAGTATCTACAGCGCCATCTTTTGGTTTAATATCACCTTTCTTGTTATCCAGAGCAACTGCTGAGTGCCATCTATTGTATTGAGATAAAGGCTTTCCTCAGTATGGGAGCCCATCTATAGCAGGATCTCCAAAGTGCTGGTCATTCTGATTGGGGGGGCGGGTAGTCTCCAAACTGCTAGTTGTTTTGATGGGGTGTTTGTGTCTAATGGGAAAACAAAAGTGTGTGGGGGTTGTGATGGCTCTAATGGGGACACAAATATGGCGGGGAGGGGGCTAGGTGGCAGTGCTGGTGGCTCTGATGGGGACGGGGAATTTTCATGGGGACATATTTGCCTTTTTCATTGTTTAACAGGGCTGTGCAAACTTCCCAAACACAATTTAAAGTGGAGTTCCACCCAAAAATGGAACTTCCACTTTTTGGATTCCTCCCCCCCTCCGGTGTCACATTTGGCACATTTCAGGGGGGAGGAGAGAGCAGATACCTGTCTAATACAGGTATTTGCTCCCACTTCCTGAGATAGATCACCGCGGTGAATGCGGTGACCTATGCCAATTCCGGCGCCTACCCCGTCCTCCACCGCTGTATCCTGTGAGACACAGAATACAGCAGGGACCTGTGAGGGCTCGCGCATGCGCAGTATGGAACCAGGAAGTGAAGCTGCACGGTTTCACTTCCTTATTCCCTTACCGAGGATGGCGGCAGCAGCAGCCGAGAGCCGAAGGACAGATCGGCTTCGGCTGCCGACACCGCAGGCTCCCTGGACAGGTAAGTGTCCATATATTAAAAGTCAGCAGATGCAGTATTTGTAGCTGCTGGCTTTTAATATTTTTTTTCCATCAAACCTCCGCTTTAAAAGGCTTTCTACTGCCTTTACTATTTTTATTTTATTATAGATTTTTTTAAATTAGCATTTCTATTGCTTTTATTACACCTGTGCAATAACTTTGTTTTTTCAGCTATAATTAGTAATTTCGTTGCCATTTTTTAATGTGTCCATTTTATACATTACATGAAGAGTGCAGAAAAGACATTGGTTTTCATGGCAGGGAATGAGTTTTGTTTGAATGACATGTATCTTTATATTGTATGTGTGGTGCAAATTATTAGCACTATATAAATCCTCAATGTTTTTATTTATGGTTGCATGCTGCAAGTTTATATAGCAGTTATATAGCCTATGCAGTATGTAATATGTAGCTACAAAAAACAGAAGGGATCAAAGGGATTAAATATTAACAGCACTGTGTTACAAAACGCAATATGCATTTTCTTGAAACCGCATGTTGTGTTATCGAGCTTTTGATGCACTGTGTTAATACCAACACACTGTGCATTTTATATGGATTTTGCATGTTTTCCTTCCTCACTCACCTGGGACAAATGGACAGGTGGCTCAAAAAAAACACAATGCATTTTTGGTATGCTACCATTGACTACATGGAAAGTGCATTTTTAAAAGAAAATTTATTGAATATGCAGCAAGCAGGATTTTGCAAAAACACACAGAGTACTGCTTAAAAATACAGCGCATAGATATGAATAGTTGCATAGGTTTTAAAGGGTATTGTTTTTCATGCACTTGCTGCACCGAGAAGGAAAGTGCATTTTAGCAGGCTACATACATGTGAATGGATCCCTAGTGGAAAATTCATTGTGTCCATTTATTTATGCACTAGAATGCTGGTTAGAATTGGCACAATAGAGTCTAATGTAAGCACAGCATTAGATCTATTGTCCATTACTACTTCAGCATTCACGACACCAACAGAACTCTTGGGCACCATCTAGTGGTGTAGTATTACTTTGCATTAGGGAAAGATAAATCTCTTCAGTGCCATCTACTGGTCTAAGCAGCACATATACGAAAAATATAACGGCAGCTTTTAGAAATCAATTGAAACTCATCAGCGCCACCTATTGGTTTAATAAACTTGACTCTACCAGAAAAAAAAATGTCTTCAGCGCCATCTCTTGGTCATTTATAATACACATTTCTAAACCCCACTATAACTCCTGGGCGCCATCTATTGAACTAGTGCACCTTTCTGAATCCGAAAAAAAGTATCCACAGCGCCATCTGTTGGTTTAACACCAACTTTTTTACCCTAAAGCAACTGCTGAGCGCCAACTAGTTAGTGAGTAATGCTCTCACATGGCTATTTTTTTGCCATTTTTTAATGTGCGTCCATTTTATACATTACATGAAGAGTGCAGAGAAGGCATTGCTCTTCTTTGTATGTGGTGCAAATTATTAGCACTATATAAATCCTCCATATTATTATTCAGTGTTACAGGCTGCAAGGTTATACAACAGATATATAGCCTATACAGTAAGGAAGATGTAGTTACAAAAAATGGAGAAGGCTTCGAAGGGATTAAATTTCATTAACAGTGCAGAAAAACAAATTACGCGATATGCATTTTCTTGAAAACGCTTTTGATGCATTGTGTTGAAACCAGTGCAATGCATTGTGCATTTTATATGCATTTTGCATGATTTCCTTCCTCATTAACCTGGGAAAAATGGACAGGTGGCTCAAAAAACACAATGCGTTTTTGGTATGCTACCATTGACTTACACGGAAAGTGCATTTTTAAAGAATATTCATTAAAGCGGAGATTTGCTGAAAAAAAAATATTAAAAGCCAGCAGCTACAAATACTGCAGCTGCTGACTATTAATATATGGACACTTACCTGTCCTGGGAGCCTGCGGTGTCGGCACCCGAAGCCGATCTGTCCTTCAGCTCTCGGCTGCTGCCGCCGCCATCCTTGGTAAGGGAATAAGGAAGTGAAGCCGTGCGGCTTCACTTCCTGGTTCCCTACTGCGCATGCGTGAGTCACGCTGCACGTCCTCTCAGGTCCCTGCTGTATTCTGTGTCTCACAGAATACAGCGGGGGAGGACGGGGTAGGCGGCGGAAGTGGCGTAGATCACCGCAATGATCTATGCCAGGAAGTGGGAGCAAATACTTGTATTAGACAGGTATCTGCTCCCTCCTCCCCCCTGAAAGGTGCCAAATGTGACACCGGAGGGGGGGGAGGAATTCAAAAAATGGAAGTTCCATTCTTGTGTGGAACTCCACTTTAAAGATGCAGCAAGCAGGATTTTTCGAAAATGCAGTGCACTGTTTAAAAATACAGCGCATAGATATGAACAATTGCATATGATTTATAGGGGAAGGTTTTTCATGCGATTTTGATGCATTGAGAAGGAAAGTGCATTTTAGCGAGCTACAAACATACAGGTTTGAATGGATCTCTAGTGGTAAATTCATAGTGTCCATTTATTTATGCACTAGAATGCCGGTAAAAATTGGCACAATCTAGTCTAATGTAAGCACAGCATTTTTTCTCTTGTCCATTACTACTTCAGCATTCACAACACCAACAGAACTCTTGGGCACCATCTATTGGTGTAGTTTTACTTTGCATTAGGGAAAGATAAATCTCTTCAGCGACATCTACTGGTCAAAGTAGCACATATACTAAAAAATTTTACGGTCAGCTTTAAGAAATTCATCAAAACCCATCGGCGCCACCTATTGGTCTACTTCTTTGCCTTTCCATAAACAATAGAACTTCTTCAGCGCCATCTATTGGTCTAATATAATACTTCACTCTCAACCAGGAAAAAAATCAAAATCAAAAATTCTTTAACGCCATCTATTGGTCATTTACAATACACATTTTTGAACCCCACTAGAACTTTTGGGCGCCATCTATTGAAGTATTACTAACGCACATCTCTGAATCCGAAAAAAGTATCTACAGTGCCATCTGTTGGTTTAACACCACCTTTATTTTTTTGCAGAGCAACTGCTGAGCGCCATCTATTGTATTGATAAAGGCTTTCCTGGGTATGTGAGCCATTTATAGCGGGGTCTCCAAAGTGCTGGTCTTTCTGATGTGTAGTGGGGCCTCCAAAGTGCTTTTTTATTTTTTTGAAAAGCCAGTGGCGTGCAAAACACCCAAAAAAAGTGCACACACACACACACAGTGAAACACAAAACCGTGCAATGGTGAACCTCCACTAGGGAAGGACCTTACCCTGATCCCCCAGGACGTTAGGCTCCAGACAGGGACTGAGACCTTGGGTTCATCTAGCCGAAACCAGACAGACCCCTGTTCTCTGGAAGGTCTGCCGAAACAGACCCACCCGTACTAGGTGGGGGTCCCCCAAGGGGAGACCCCCAAAGGAGAGGGCAAACCAAGCCAGAATGCCTATGTCCACCCCTTCCCAAGACTTTCAGAGTAGGCCCGAGGACCCAAACATCACACAGTGACAAACGTGTATACACATCAAACAAAAGAATACAAAAAAGTGACAAACACGGGGATAAATAGAGTGGGGAGATAAGGAGGTGGGAGACCGTTTCCCCTGGTCCTAGCCAAAAGGCTCAGCCCAAGAGAAAGGTGTGAAAAAATGTGTGTTGTGGTGAAGTGACCATGGTGCCATAAATCAAGTGCCGAAACACAGTGACTGTACAGCACCCCTGAACTGCCACTTCAGGGGCACATTCACCACTGGCTTTTCGTGCAACCCTGACCCCCGACCCAGACCACAGCAGCCCCCACCCCAGGCATAAAGGCATGGAGTTCTGGAAACTTGGTGAGAGCCCTTTACCATCAGGCCTCACCGTCATTCCGTCCCTCCTACCTAATTATCTTCGGGAAATACTAGCCGCTCCCCCCAGCGGGAGGAAGGGGAGACAGTGTTCTCTCCCGAAAGACTGTCCGGAGCTAGAGCAGCCCCAATCTAGGCCAGAAGGCCAGGGACCCGACCCTCCAGTCAGACCCAGTGGTTCTCCACCCCCATCAGAAGGCTTCCCTTTTGGCTACAAACCGTTCCAAGTCACCTTTACTTTTGCATAGCAACCGCCATCCCATCTCCACCTCGCTGTAGATCAGGGATGGAAGCAAGCGCCACCTCCTGGAAACTGATTAGAACAGATACTACACTTGATCTTAGCCAAAAGGCCTCCAAAGTGTTTTTTTTTTTTTTTTAATTGACAAAGCCAGTGGCGTGCAAAACACACCCAAAAACTTCCACCCGGTGCCAAAAAAAAGTGTGCACACAAAGAATGAAACACAAAAACGTGCAATGGGTGTACACTGTCCTCCACTAGGGAAAGACCTTACCCTGATCCCCCGGGGCGTTAGGCTCCAGACAGGGACTGAGGTACTTTACAATGGGTCCATCTGGCCGAAGGCCTCCAAAGTGCTTTTTTGATTGAAAATGTATACTTTACATGAAAATATACAAAAAAAACCCCAAATACTTCAACAGGGTACATTCCACTCTGTACTGCGACGCAGTGCATAAATACACTACATAATACATTTCCAAGCATAAATTACATTCATCCTGTGGTATGATGCCTGATGTGTTGTGCAGAGTAATAATACCCTGAAACATCACATCATGCATGACGCCGCATTACCCTGAAAGCATTACTTCAAAAACATGTCACAAAAAAGTCATATACTGTCAGGTAGCACTCAAATGGGCAACGGGTGTGATGGGGGTGGAGGAGATGGGGTAGGGGAGGGGGTGGACATAGGCCTTCTGGCTTGGTTTGCCCTCTCCTTTGGGGGTCTGCCTTCGGGGGAGCCCCACCTAGTATGGGTGGGTCTGTTTTGGCAGACCTTCCAGAGAACGGGGGTCTGTCTGGTTTCGGCCAGATGAACCCAAGTGAAGTACCTCAGTCCCTGTCTGGAGCCTAACGCCCTGGGGGATCAGGGTAAGGTCCTTCCCTTGTGGAGGTTCACCATTGCACGGTTTTGTGTTTCACTCTGTGTGTGCACACTTTTTTGGCACTGGGTGGAAGTTTTTGGGTGTTTTGCACGCCACTGGCTTTTCAAAAAAAAGAATAAAGCACTTTGGAGGCCCCACTACACATCAGAAAGACCAGCACTTTGGAGACCCCGGTATAAATGGCTCACATACCCAGGAAAGCCTTTATTAATACAATAGATGGCGCTCAGCAGTTGCTATGTAAAAAATAAAGGTGGTAATAAACCAACAGATGGCGCTGTAGATACTTTTTTCGGATTCAGAGATGTGCGTTAGTAATAGTTCAATAGATGGCGCCCAAGAGTTCTAGTGGGGTTCAAAAATGCGTATTGTAAATGATCAATAGATGGCGTAAAGAATTTTTGATATTTTCCTGGTTGAGAGTGAAGTATTATAATAGACCAATAGATGGCGCTGAAGAAGTTCTATTGTTTATGGAAAGGCAAAGAAGAAGACCAATAGGTGGCGCCGATGGGTTTTGGTGAATTTCTTAAAGCTGACCGTTATATTTTTAGTATATGTGCTACTTTGACCAGTAGATGGCACTGAAGAGATGTATCTTTCCCTAATGCAAAGTAATACTACACCAATAGATGGTGCCCAAGAGTTCTGTTAGTGTTGTGAATGCTGAAGTAGTAATGGACAAGAGATCTAATGCTGTACTTACATTAGACTAGATTGTGCCAATTTTTACCGGCATTCTAGTGCATAAATAAATGGACACCATGAATTTACCACTAGGGATCCATTCACACCTGTATGTTTGTAGCTCGCTAAAATGCACTTTCCTTCTCAGTCCACATATGAAAAAGGTATTCAAACCACACGTGAGGTATCGCCGCTATCGGTAGAGCGAGAGCAATAATTCTAGCCCTAAACCTCCTCAAAACATGCAACCTGTAGAATTTTTTAAACGTTGCCTATGGAGATTGAGGGTAAAAGTTTGTCGCCATGCCACGAGCGGGCACAATTTTGAAGCGTGACATGATGGGTATCAAGTTACTCGGCATAACATTCTTTCCCAATATAAAATTTTTAAAAAATTGAGTTTTACTGTTTTAGTTTTTAATTAAATTTTTATTTTTTCCAAAAAAAGTGCGCTTGTAAGACCGATGCGCAAATACGGTGTGACAAAGTATTGCAACGACCGCCATTTTATTCTTTAGTGTGTTAGAAAAAAAATATATAATGTTTGGGGGTTCTAATTAATTTTCAAGCAAAAAAAAAATGTTTTTAACTTGTAAAACACCAAATCTCAGAAAGAGGCTCAGTCCTTAAGTGGTTAATATATCTCAAGGACATTGGTTACTGCAGACATAGATACAAGGATATGAAATTTCACATCACCACAGTAATCCTAAAAGCCACATTAAAACCCTAAGCACAAAATTCATGAACAGGGTCTCAAAAACATTCTACTTAAACATTCAGCGTCGTCTATTGGTTTGCTATGACTGCAGCTGCTTTGTATCCTTTGTATCCTTCAAGCGCCATCTATTAGTTTGCTTTGAATGCAGTAGCTCAGTAAAAATCAAGTGTTCATCCAGGGCCATCTGTTGGTTTGATAAGACTACATCTGTGTTCCTTCAGCGCCATCTATTGGTTTGCTAAAATTATAGCAGGTCAGTAATAAATCTGTACTACCTTTAGCGCTAGCTGTCACTGTTGCATTTCAATAATAAATCTGTGACCCTTCAGCGCCATCTATTGGTTTAAGATATCAGTCGGTCAGTAACAAACGTGTGCTCCCTTCAGCGCCATCTATTGGTTTCTTATTACGGCCACAGTTTACTAATAAATCTGTTACCCTTTAGCATCATCTATTGGTTTCCCATTGACTGCAGCCGCTCAGTAATAGATTTCGCTTTAGCGCCACCTACTTGCTGACTAAGACTGTTACATGAATTATATCACCATCCTGCGCCATCTGTAGGCTCGTTATTACTAAAGCAGATTAATACAAAACAATCCATTCCGACTGCCCAGCGCCGTCTATTGGTTAACAACTGAAGCTGCTCAAAGATAATTTACGTGACTATATCCAGCGCCATCTATTGGTTTAGAATACCTATAGCAACCCAAAATATATTACTGAATAAACTTAATAACGATGAAGGATCCCAGAGCGCCATCTACTGGTTAACAATGACTGCAGCGCACAATAAAATGTGACAATGCAATGCCATCTGTTGGTTCACCAAGACAGCTGCATTTACCACCTAAACCGACATGTTGCTATAGCGCCATCTACTGATTTACCATGAAATAACTCAAATTTGTTTTCATAATTGTAACCTATAGGTGCATTATGACTGCAACTGTACAACCTCAAAAAGCTCCTACCACCATCCTATTTTTTTTTTTTTAATTACACAAGCTTCAAACTTAGAGTAACCAAATAGTGGCTGATCTGTCTAGACTGGGGCTATGAAAACTTGTATGTCATGTGCATTAATGGCAAATGTTTTATTGTGTACATTATGCAAAGCCAAAGGAGAAACATAATTATTCTCTTACATGGGGTTGAGGCAAAATAAAAAAAACAAAAAACAAAACAGAATATCTGACAATTCATGAAATTTTGTCTTTTATAGAGCTACCAGTTAAAATTTGGTTTGCGATCCCCCCACCCATATGCAGATTATTATGCTTGTTTGGTCTATAGGGGAATATGGAGTAAGGGCCAGTTCACACCATAGAAACGCAGCCCGGATTCGTTCCAGATGCTTTTCTGCATGCGTGTTTTTGATGCGTTCCAGTGTGTTTTTAGTGCAATCCAGTGCATTTTCCCCCTCTTTTTTCTTAACCTTAAATAAGGACATGTGTGTTCCAGTGCGTTTATGATGTGTTTTACAGCTTTCCAGTACAGTCCAGTGCAGGAAAAATGCAGTAGGTTCTACTTTTTTTCTGGCACTGGAACGGCAAGCACTGGTGTGAACTCTGCCATTGAAAACCATGTAACCTACTTGCCATGTGTTTTTGATACAGAAAAAGAAAACTGCAGTGGACTGCATGTGATGTGAACTGGCCCTAAAACCTTCTTCCAGTCTTGTGGCAGTGAATTGAGGGAGGCCAACATATCATGTACAATGCAGGACCAGCAGTGGCTACTGGTCTTGCAATTTAGCTTTAAGACGAAGGGCAGAGAACCTGCGACAGGACCAGAGAAGAGGATCAGTGGTGGAGGACTGGAATGGGCAGAGAGGAAGCCTGCAGAACAGTGCAGCAAAGTATTTATCTCTGTTAGAGCCCCTGTACACTAAAAAAAAAAAAAGGAAGCATTATATTCTGCATATATTCGTGTGGTGTGTGGTTGGGGGGGGGGGGGGGTGAAAGAGCAACCAGTAAAAAAGTCTTTTGAATAGCTTTAAATCCGAGAAGCCCAACCATGGGCAAATAAAGGATTCCTTGGAGTGGGGCTAGGCCCACCCTGAAAGTTTTAAAACACTGCCTCCTTACCTCTGCCCTAGACAAAATGAGCAATAAACCCTTTCAATGTAAGCACCGTTTATAGTTGCTCAGAGCTGGGCTTTAGATCTAACTGCTCAAAAAGGCCACATTTGTAAACCAACCATGTAGAAACAGATGGGATTTGAAAATGTAAATGCAATTTCGACTTTAATGAGAACAGAAGTTCCAAGAACTGAAAGGTTAACAGAATATTTCTAGCAATGGTGTCATTATGATTCAACAAAATCAAAGATCATTTTACACATAGTTCACCTTTACTTACTGTTGCCAAAACCTTCCTTTTCATTACAGTGTCCTCACCACATTAACAAGCAGTGTTTGGTTTAGCAAAAGAATGCTTACTTTTTCAGATGCTCATGACATTGTTCTCCTTTCTCTATCCTCCAGATCGCAGGATGCACAGATCACTGGATGTGCAGCCCCAGAAACTCATTACCGAGAATCTGCTTTGTTCTCTACCCACGCATGCGCAGAAAAAAAAAAAAAAAGGAAAGGACAGCACGTCTATGGGTAAGTAAAGAAGCCAAGTTCTTTGTGAGTTTCCAAGGCTGTGCATCCTGTCAATGGCAGGGCACAGAGGGGGAGTGTAATGAGCAACTGAAATATTCTTTTACAAAACAGTACACAGCATGTTGATATATTAAACAGTAATGCACAAGGATTTTTTTTGGCAAAAGTAAAGGAGAACTGCCCTTTTAAGAACAGCAGAATCTGAATTTAGTTAAAAATATTGAAAACATTCCCGCTCACACCTCCTATGGACAACACAGCAAAACTGCTTTGACCAATGTACTATTGACATGGCTGCTATAAAAAAAAAAAAATTCTATGCAGACGCATTACAAGTGCCTGACAAATGAGACTATTAGTGGCAGTATGAAAACAGATCTTGTCAGAAACATCACTTCTACTCTCCACTTCCTCTTCTGATTCAGGTACTGTATTGGTGCACACGGGATAATGGAAAGTCATAGATAATATTATACCAGTACACACAACACAGAAATAGAAACAAATACATGATGATCAAATATGTGATTTTCTGGATTCTCTAGATTAAATTATGTTCCTCTTCCAAAAAGCAAAAAGATTATATAGTATGTTATTAAATCTCATAAATTAAGCAACTGTCCCCCTAAAAAGGGTAGTGTGACTACCTGTTTGTGCAGATGGCAAATCCATTCGGCAAACTGCCGGGCGTTGGGTATGGTGGCAGACAGAAAGACATAATGTACGTTATCAGGTAGAAGGATGATTGTTTCTTCCCACACGACTCCTCTTTCTAAATGTATATAAAAAACAATGTTAGACATTCGCAGATAGAGAACATAATGCAAAGTGCACATTAGAGTTTATGTTTTAGGTTATCAAGATCACCTGCACACATTTTATTATATACTCTTAGTACATTAAGAATGGGTATGCACTGATAATTAAAATTAGTACAGTCAAAAAAAATTAGCTGTACTACCTATGTCAGTGTGGCCATAAATACAAACATGAACGAAGGGCATTCCGTGAGTAAAAAGGAAGATTTTTTTTTTTTTATAAAGAACTGGAACAGGAGTACAGAGCTGAGTGGCTCAATAGCCACAAGCAGCAAGGAAGCATTCACTTTGCAAGGAGGTGTACAAAGCTAAACTGAACGCACACCTTTGCAATATTACTGGGCTGAACTAAAATGTACAAGTTTTAAAAACAATACCAGTGCACTATAAACTTCCCCTTTTTTCATTATTATAAGATTTCCAACTTAGCCTCTTATTGGCTTTTTAGCTGCAAAAAAATTGTTAGGACAAGGTTTCTCAACTCCAGTCCTCAAGTACCCCCAACAGATGATTTGATCAGTTTCAATGCTTTAGTAATTACCACAGCTGTTTCATCTGAGGGAAACCCTGAAAACATGACCTGTTGAAGGTACTCGAGGACTGGAGTTGAGAAGCATTGAGTTACGAGACTGCAAATGGACTTATTGGTTAGTAAATCATGGAACTATACTGCTGCAGAAGTGCATGCACTTCGATGACTGCTGACAGCCAAAATATGAAATGTAGCGGTGTTCCATGCTTTCCAAATTCAAGGTAACTGCTTCCACCACAGAGGATGATCTCAAAGCTGTACACTGGGCAATAGAAACTTATCAGGCTTCAAGAGGGTATACATTCAGTTGCCTGAAAAGCAAGGACGTAAGTGTAATGATATCACGTACTAGACACATGAAAAACTGTAGCTAGCGGCCATGTTGTTCAGAAATCATACGTCAGCCATGAGAGTCTTACCTAACAGTTACATTGCAGAAGTGTTCTTGCCCCCTCCCTCCTCCTTCAATTCAAGGAATCCATAGGCTTAACTTTAGAACACTTCAAAAGAGTTATTATCTCAACTTGGAGACATCAGAAACCGGGCTTAGGCCTGTGCAGAGCTGTAACACAGCTAATTGAGTCCTGGCAGGATGTCTAGGCCTATCGTAAAACTATGACCAAATCCATTAACAATGGATAGCATGCCATAAAAGGATGCCCGGAATTAATGGGGACCCTATAAGGCATTCAGAGCCAGACATGGCGTAGTTTGCCGCACAATGTTCTTCGCTCTTTCGCCAGAGGTGGGAGCAAATACCTGGATTTGAGAAGTATCTGCTCCACCCTCCCCCCTTAAAGGTGCCAAACGTGACACCAGAATCCGATCAGCAGAAGTTCCATTTCTGGGTGAAACTCTGCTTTAAAACCTTGTTTTGAAAAGTGTTAACCTTGTTCCTAAACTCTCAATGCAAGCTAGAAAGAACCTGTCTCTTGAAGAGTGCTACTGTATAGGATATACCTTCTGAACATATCTATCTGTGGTGACAGCGTACGTTAGACGATTATTCTAAAATCATAGTTGGTAAAATTATGAGTTCCTCCTGCTCGGTCCAAGGGGGTGGTGGTAGCTAAAGGGTTAATTACATAATTAGCCCAGTGACAATCGCTCTAAGGCCGCTGGCACCTATACTGTGGTACCGCAAGCTGGAAAATCTTTGTGTCGGGTGCAGCTGAGAGTAGCATTGTTACAAAAGTAACAGCGCAGTGTGAGATTGGCCGGTCCTTTGTCACAAGTTAGTGAGGAGTGCAGGGATCTGCTACCCGTGTTCGTCACACATAAGTGCTAACCACTAAGCCACCATACTACCCATTAGACAAATACTGTGTGTGTAATATCTGTAGGTTTAATGCTCGGGGTAAATACAGCTCCTGCTGTTGTACTGGGCGGCTGTGGATGTAAGCATTGCAGGTCTGTGACTTCAACAATATAATTGATCGTGTCTTCTCCTTCCTCTCCACCTGACCATTCACAAAACGAAACTTGTAGTTATCAATGTACTACAGGGGCGCTGGTGAGCATCCTTATAATTCATCGATTTTCCTGCTCTCAGGTAACTGCCTGCCCGTACGAGGTACGAACAGACGGCTATGCTGAGAGTCTGCAGGAGCCTCAAATTGTACTTGTGATGTGCAAATTGCAGGTTCTTTAGGAAAAGAAAAACGTAATTTTTTAGTGTGTTTGTCCGAAAATAAGCCCAGGTCTGGTATTCATTTTGGCAACCAAAACACAGTAGGGCTTATTTTCAGGGTAGGGCTTGCCATTTTATTTGCTGTCTTCTCTCCCCCTCCCTGCCAGTGTGAACATAGAAAAAGTGGTTGTAAAACGCTAGAATCCTGTCTATTACAATAGAACATAATGTAAAAGGTGTGCGTTTCTGTAATATAATTGAGTTAAAAACCTTATACCGCCGTTCGACGCTTCCGTGACACGCCTGAGTGGTCTTCTCAGCTCCAAGCACTGCAGAGGGAGAGGGGGGAGGCGCGAAATCCCCCCACTGACAGCATGGAGAAGAGGAGGAGAGCAGCGGGAGATCAGCTGCTATTTGACTCAGATTACAGAAGCGTACACCTTTTACATTATGTAATACTGTAAGAGAATTCTAGCAGTTTACAACCACTTTAAACTAGGGCTTATATTGTAGCCCTCCCCGAAAATCACAGTAGGTCTGATTTTCAGGGGAACACGGTACCTGCAACAAAAGTGCATGTATTTTTGTTTCTTTTTAAACCACTTCAGCCCTGAAAGGATTTTCCCCCTTAATGACGAGGCCATTTTTTGCGATACGGCACTGCGTCGCTTTAACTAACAATTGCGTGGTCATGCAACGTTGTACCCAAACAAAATGTATGTCTTTTTTTCCCCACAAATAGAGCTTTCTTTTAGTGGCATTTGATAACCTCTGCGGTTATTTTTTGCACTATAAAAAAAAAAAAAAAAAAAAAAAAGGACAATTTTGAAAGAAAAAAAAACAAAAACACAAAAAACTTTTTCCTATAATAAATATCCAAAAAAAAAAATATATAAAAATCGCAATAATCGCATACTGATTGGTTTGCGCAAAAGTTATAGCGTCTGAAAAATGGGCGATAATTTTTTTTTTTTTAAATTTATTTACTAGTAATAGCGGCGATCTGCGATTTTTAGCGGGACTGTGACATTGCGGCGGACAGATCGGACACTTTTTTGGGACCACTGACATTTATACAGCCACTGATTAAATGTCACTGGCAGGGAAGGGGGTTAACACTATGGAGCGATCAAGGGGTTAAATGTGTTCCCTAGGTGTGCTTCCATACTACCTGCATCTCTCATGTAGTGGATTTCGTCAAAAATGACCCAGGCAACTTCTCTCATTACTTCCGAACCTCTGTACAACATACTTCGCAAGATCTGCAGATTACCACAGGACAAGAATTACCCATTGTGGAGTTAAAAAAAAAATGCTGTACACCAACTATAACAGATACACAAAAATATTACCTCAGTTGTCATTACAAGGCAGGAGGCTGTAGGGTTGATGGTCACATCCCCAGTCATTAATCCAACATCATTAAATTCTTCGTACATCTCTCTATATTTCTGGTTACTTAAAGCTTTTATTGGGCTGGTAAAAATCACTCTCTGTTTTTCTCTGAGAGCTAAGGCTATAGCATATCTGTCAAGGGAAAAAAAACACAGATGAGAAAACGTACTGCAATGTACATGGGCTGGACTGTGTGCAAATGTACAACACACATCACATTGCACACAGGGCAGCCCAACCCCTGGATACTCACTGTGCATAGATGGATTTCAAATACACCAATAGACAAAAGTAAAGGTGTTTAGGTTTATTCCAGGGAAAGGATGTGAGAATTCTCTATGGTAAGGACACAGCAGAAGAAATATTTCATAAGCAATAAGCCTTTGAGGACCAGTTGGAGCCCACTCACACTGGCTACATTTCGGCAATACATGCCCTGCAATATGTTTCATTGTGTGTTATTGCAGTACAGTCACTTTGAGCAGGCTCCAATGCAGGAGAAATTGCACGTTTCTTTTGCTTTGTTTTTTTAAACACCGCAGTGCACATCATGCTTTAGGGTGCCACATAAAACGACTAGCATCATGATTCATTGGAGTAAGCTTGATATGTTATTGTAGTAAGGTATGCATTCTTTTACAGCAGATTACCACAGCACCCTGTAGTAAACAAGTCCTTAGGCTTTTATTGTCTCTGCTGGGTAGAATCCCTCATTTCCTGAGTAGACAAAGGGAAGTGAGGGGAATATCTCCCTAATGGAAAAAAAGGAAAAGCCTGACCTGCTTAAAAAGTATGTCCAGCCCAATTTTTTTTTATAATGCGTAAAAAAGGGTTAGATCTTTCATCAATTTTTTTTTATTACTCTGTCCCCTTTTCTGGAAAGATTCAGTTCTCAATTTGCTCTGGAGACTATTTCTACCAAAACAGAAAATGAGAGGAAATCCAAAAATTCTGAGTGAGAGGCGATGAAGAATTCTTTAAGTGGGACACATGTTTCTGTGACAACTTTCTATGATAGCAAAATGGAGAGATTTCCTGTTGCATCTCCAACACAGGAAGTGAAGAGAAACCTCTCCAACATGACAACTAATGCAAATAACCTGTTGGGGTTTTAATTTCTCCCTACGCTATCTAAAAAAAAAAAAAATATAAAGAAAATAAAAATATTGCCATTACATGCACATTTAACTTCTCCAATTAGAAATTCATCAATGGTCCTGGATATGGCCTATGACGAATCTCCCATCCCTACCCGCCAATAGTTTGGCGCTTGGGGAATGGGGGGGTCTTGCTTCTTCCTCTTAAGACTCATTATAACAAAATGGCCTAGGAAAGATACAAAGTATGGTTACTGTTATTATGCTAATAGACTATTGTATCCATGTTGAATGCTATTCTGATATGTTGTTGTATCGCTGAAAACTAAGAGCCCTTTCACACTGGGGCGGCGTCGGCGGTAAAACGCTATTAGCGGCGTTTTACCGTTGGTATTCGGCCGATAGCGGGGCGGTTTTACCCCCTGCTAGCGGCCGAGAAGGGCTTAAATACCACCGCAAAGCGCCTCTGCAGAGGCGCTTTGCCGGCGGTATAGCCGCGCCGTCCCATTGATTTCAATGGGCAGGAGCGGTAAAGGAGCGGTATACACTCCGCTCCTTCACCGCTCCGAAGATGCTGCTAGCAGGACATTTTTTTACCGTCCTGCCAGCGCATCGCTCCAGTGTGAAAGCCCTCGAGGCTTTCACACTGGAATGAAAGCAGCGGCACTTTCGGGTTGGTTTGCAGGCGCTATTATTAGCGCAATAGCGACTGCAAACCGCCCCAGTGTGAAAGGGCTCATAATAAACACCTTTAAAAAAAAAAAAAAAAAAGAAAAGAAATTTATCAATGCACAGTGAGTAGCACTGGGGCCATAGCAGGTGTACAGATCCAGGAACCGAAGTGGACAGATCATCAATAGAGTCCAGCAGAAATCGTCCCTTTCCAGCATATTACACACACACACACACACACACACCAACAAATATAATGTCTGCATGCTCAGTCTAAAGAAACTATTCAGGGATTGCAGTGCTTTTTATCTGCATAGAACTGAATATGAACAGTTTAATTGTGATGACCTTGGTCAATCTGAATTAAAGAGAACTGTTCTAAAAGCTTCATTGTTGCATTTTATTTATCAGAGAGAGAGAATTGCCAAGATGCAAACTTCAATACACATCCTCACTCCTTACAATTCTCACATTGAATTTAAGGAAGAATATAAAAGTAAAAAAAACGTTACCATACAACTTTACACTCGCCTTCTATTTCTCTGTCGTAGCTGCCACAAAAATACCCAAAGCTCAGGTTAAGTGGCGACAGCCCCCTCTGTCATCGGACAATGCTCAGGACTGGCGATTTGACACTAGGCCCAAGCACTGTATCACAGGTAGAGGTCACATTCTCCCTTTTACACTCAAAAGTAGTAAGTATTAAGTGGCTGTTACAATCGAGGAAAGAGTGTTGTGAGCGCTGGAGAGGAGGCTATAAAGTGGTCATAAGGGTTACACATATATATCACTTTACCATCATACATAGGTAATGAGGTAAAGTGACAGTGTCCACTGCTCAGGGATTTGGCCTGCACAGCATAGCATACATTTTCCAAAGGGACCGCTTCAGTACATCCACCTGCCGGAATCTAGCAGCTCTACTACTGCAGATGCCATCTTTGCCTCTTGTTCTTCGCTGTTTGGCCTCTTTGGTCAATTTGATTGGCTGGCTGACATAACTTCCGCACATGTATAGGAGTTAGTTTATCCAGCACCTAAGGCATCAAGTATGAACACAGAGCTGTGCATGCATGCCTCAGTGTAAATTTAGAAATATCTCTGGCAGGCAGGAGAGTAGCTTATGAAAACTTAAGAATTTTAAAGATGCCACTGCTGAACTCTCCAGAAATTGTTTGTTGTCTGACAATCATGCTCATACAATGGCTTCGGTACTTTAAGTACCGACCTGGAACAACTACAGCGATCAAGAGTTCTTACTTCACTGTGGCCTACCAATCTGTGTGCTTGTTCCAGATTAGTCACTGAAAGCACTGAAGCCAAAGAATTTGTACTCTCTCACCACAGGTTTCCTGTAGGTTAAGGGGAAGCAGTATACATACTCTGCACACACTGTTTTTCCAGCTGACGTATGAGCAGAAACGAGGACAGACTGGTTGTTGTCGATGCACAGAATGGCCTCTCTCTGAAAAGCATCAAGTATAAATGGATATTCCTAAAATAGGTAAAAAAAAAAGAAAATTTTTTTTTTTTTACATCTGATTCAATAAAAGCAGAATCCATCATGACATAATTCCTTCTCGCACTAGAACTAGAATATTTACGGCATAACTCCAGACAATTATTAAGTACCCTTTTTAGCCCAGTGTAAGTCAAAAACTCCATTTAAGTTGTGCCAATGTGTTGCAGTGCATTACCATAGGCTTGTTCCCACCAGCAAACTGCAATGATCACATGGCTACTTGTGTCTGCTGGGAGCACACAGTGCTGATGTGTAGATCCTGATATGGTGATGTGATGCAGTAGTTTACAAAGCAACCCACTGCACTGAAGAAAAATGCCATACCAGTACCATAGAAAACAAAGCTTTGTGCCTTGTCTTGTGCTGGGCAAATGCAGTCCCAAAACAGTTGGTGTGGATTATCCCTAATGGGCCACCATTGTGTCTCAACATATATTCTAATGGTTATGTGCTGCTGTGCCTTTTACAATTTTACTTTAGAATATTTATTTAATACAATGTTTCTTTCTGTCTTTTTTTTTATTTTTATTAGGGGAGCTTTGGCGAGATATCAGGGGTCTAAACAGACACCTGACATTTCCCCTTTAAAACATGGAAAGGGACTGAGGATAGAGATTCCCCAGTCCCTTACTCAGCAGCCTCAGATGCACTGAAGATGAATGGAGAGGAGACAGAGGCTCCTCTCCATTCATAAACTGAAGAATCGTAAACACCGTTTACATTAGGAGCACCGGAGGAGCCACACATGGAGATCAGTGATTATAACTTCCCCGTCGCCGCACCGATTGTTCCTGAGTGTCCAGGTATCGGGTGAAGCATCAGGAGCATTTGCAGGAGTACAAGTACTCCTGCAAATACTCAGTATCGATATCGGGACAACCCTACAACAAAGACTTCAAAGTCAGGTTTCAGACACTTTCTAACAGCTTATATCAACTGTTGCTTGGTATTAGAAGGCTTGCAAGCTGCAGTATTCTGCTTCCATAGAAAATAAAAAAAAAAAAGAGCGATTTTAGTGCATCTGGTGTGAACTCTGAATATCAATTTCTCCACAGTACCTAAAGATAGAGGAATAGAGGAGAATGAGGGGCTTTTGATAAATTGCTTTTAATACTTGTTCAGAACAAACTTTAGTCTGTGTACAGGTTCACTTTAAAACCAAGTTCTGACAAATAAACTCAGGCTATAATATTCAGTGTTTAACACACAGCTTTTGAAGACTCATACAAACCTTTGCAGCTTGCCCAACCCGTGGTCTAAGAGGCATGTACTCATCATCAGCAGGCAATGCTACCTAAAGTAAAAAAAGAAAAAAAAAAATGATGTTGCTGTTCAACTACTTCAGTACAAGCCTGTAATATCGCTTCATTACCAAGCCATTTCTACATTTTTAGAGTTGACAGTTTGCCTGACAATCACTGTGTAATGCAACGCTACATCCAAATACATTTTTAGCACTTTCTTTGGAGGTATTTAAAAAAAAAAATTTTACTGCACAAAAAGGAAAAAAACAGACCAACATAAAAAAAAAAAAAAAAAGAAAACACGTTTCCCTTGCTATTGGTTATAAAACAAATCACAATGTTAGTACAGTACGAACACCCCACGATGATCTGCTTTAAGGTCACAAGAAACATGCCAGCATTCATGTGGTTAAAACAGATCTTGGCTAAACTATGCTCGGGACCGAGGCGACCCACTCGCATCTCTACTTTGAGAAATGCGGATGGATCCCTAGCTACATCAACTGACGTAATCAGTAATAAACTCACAAAATACTACAGATTTATATGCAGCCGACCAAACTGATCAAGCCACTGCTGAAGCTCTCCTATCTAAAGTACGTCTGCCCAGACTTCAAAGTACACAATTAGAGGCACTCAAACGGCAAAAGATCAAAAATATGTCATCAGCTAAAGCCCCAGGCCCAGGCGGATACACGGCCGAATTCTATAAAATGAACGACTTTCTTCCTGACACCCTAAAACATGTATACGCAGCCATGTGGGATGGGGGGCCATATCTTCCTACGGGGACACAAGCCCATATCAAACTGATATCTAAAAAAAAGGGAAAGACCCCCAACTGCCAGGCTCTTACCGCCCAATCTCCCTAATAAATGTAGATGTCAAAATCCTCTCCAAAATCATTGCGTCGCGCTTAGCCCCCCTACTCCCTTCCCTACTACACTCGGCCCAATCTGGATTTGTTCCAGGTCGATCAGCCACTTTAAATATACGAAAAGTGCTAATGGCGTTACACTGCGCTAAAACACACCCTGATCAAGATGTCGCTATTATATCGCTCGATGCCGAAAAAGCTTTCGACAACGTCAGTTTGTCCTGGCTATTTTGAGTGATGCAACAGTTTGGCTTCACGGGTCCAATCTTGAGATTTCTTCAACAAATGTACGCATCTCCAACAGCGCGCCTTGTCACCCCTGACTTCGTATCTGACTCGATACCCCTAACTAAGGGAACGAGACAGGGCTGCCCCCTTTCCCCCCTACTTTTTAACTTAGCCATTGAGCCCCTATCCAGAATACTTAACTCCCACGATGGAGTCAGTGGGATCGTAATAGGGGACCAAGTTCTCAGATCCGCTTTATTTGCAGATGACATGCTGTTTTTCCACTGATCCTCTTTCAGACTTTGACAGACTACAAGAGCTTTTTGCGGCCTTTCGACTGAGCTCGGGCTTTCGAATAAACTTTGACAAAAGTGAACTTTTACCACTTCACCCACGATTATCTGCTATTTGGAAACATCTATCTCCGTTCGATCTGGCAACTCGATATATCACTTACCTAGGCATACACATAGGACGTGAACCTTCCTCTCTCTATGTACTTAACTACCCCCCCCTTTAATAACTAAGATTTACAGGAGTTGGAGCCTTGGGCGGCCCTCCCCCTCTCGTTCTTTGGGAGATGCCACCTATTCAAAATGGTATCATTTGCACGCTTACTCTACCCAATGCAGACCATACCTTTATTACTAAAACATTCAGATGTGCACAAAATTCATAAAGCATTAACGGCTTTTATATGGTCTCGCAAAAAAACATGTATTGCACTGCAAAAACTAAGCCCCCCGAAGTCCGAGGGTGGGGCGGGTCTGCCCAATATTCGTTTTTATAATCTCTCATGTTTGCTTAGGCAGGGATTGGATTGGCTGACAGGAAAGTCTAAATATTGCAATACTCTCCTCGAAGGTGCAATGAACTCGCCACACGCCCTATCAGCTGTCCTCCACTCTAATGTCAATGCTCTACCGCCTCACCTCAAGTCAAATATACACATCAGAGATACTATCATTGCCTGGAGAGAAATACGGAAATTACTGGGGCTACCATCAAATATCTCAAGACCAATTCAGGGAAACTATGTTTCTCCCATCCACACTACACAAAGCATTTGAGCAATGGGGATCAAACGGCCTCACGAAAGTAACATCTATATACCAAGGTACACCGGGAG
This sequence comes from Aquarana catesbeiana, assembly GCF_042186555.1. NCBI lineage: Eukaryota > Metazoa > Chordata > Amphibia > Anura > Ranidae > Aquarana > Aquarana catesbeiana. The sequence continues at coordinate 108,847,999 of NC_133324.1, read as the reverse complement.
GCTTCAAACCTTTCCGATCACTATCAAGGGAGTTTTCCCTGGCATCGACACATATCTTCTTTTACCATCAATTAACTGATTATCTGAAATCTTGCTATGGGCCCAAATCTGATCCCTTTCAGAAATCCTTCATAGACACGGTTCTACAGCAAAATGACTACTCCATCACCAGTTTATATTCCTACCTCATCCAACACCAATCAGCAAAATACCACCTCAAACCATTTAAAAAATGGTCTGTTATTTTTGGAGACGATGAACTGCCAGAAAAGATTCTAGAAGGATACAGACAAACTTACGATATCAGAAACGTGGCGTGAAACCCAATTCAAGATGATACACAGAGCCTACTACCCATTCTACTTCAACAAGGACAGTCCAAGTCAAATGAAATGCCCTTGGTGTTCTGTATCCCGTCCCACCTTACTCCACTGTCTCTGGGAATGCACAGCCATAACCACATATTGGAACTCTGTATTGGATCACATTGGCAAAATCAGTAAAACACAGATCCCAAAGGATCAATTGTTATGCCTATTTGGATACACACCCCAATCATCCTCTCCAACAGCCAGAGGACCTATAAATATTCCTCAATGGGCACACCTACTCCTAGTAGCCTGCAGAACGATAATGAATCACTGGATTTCAACGACTCCACCTGCCCTACCCGGAGTGAAAAAAGCTATGATGTCACTTTTTAATATGGAGAGGCTAGACACCATCACACTGAACTTTCGCTCTACTTCGCGCTTCTTCACGACATGGCGTAAATATATAGAAAATTCACTGGGCAACCTTAAAATTCCTACCCAGACGGATTCCCCTACCAACCGCCATAACTCATCTAATGGTCCTTGCAACTCCTTGACTTCCATGTCTCCTGTATCTCTGCCACTGGTAACTCTCGAAACCTACATTGTTACAGTTAGACCATATTGCATCAACATCGGACAATGTTTTCTGCATTTTGCTTCCACTCCTGAGGTTACAAAGATACAAGTACCCATCGAAATGTAAAAAGCGCTAGTTAGCTGCTGTTCTATAGGTGAATGTAACTCGCTTTTTCTCTTGTTTAGAAGTTAGTTTCTTTTTATTTTTTACTTTATATATACAGAGATGTATGCATCTATATGTATGTATATGAGTTAACCTGCCTCGGCATTACTACACTATACATGTTTATACTATGTAAACTTCAATAAAAAATCTTTCAAAAAAAAAAAAAAACCACAGATATTGGTAATGGTTTACTAGATACAGTGCATACAGGTCATACATCATGGGAGGGGGAGCAGTGAAGGGGTTAATGTACAGGTCAGATACAGTAGGAGGCTGGCTTTAAAAACCATTCATAACTGAATATCTGCTGCCACTGACCTGGAACTAAAATTATTTTATTGGAGCCTCTAGTATTCCTTCATAGTAAGTGGAAAGGACGGGCTCACCAATGTAAACACACTACAATGTTTTTATAGGAAATTGGCCTTCACAGTGATTACATGGTGCAGTTTGACTTGGACTGGTTGGACTAGGTCGCCTGACAAGTCGTCCTAGTGTGAACCGACCCTAAGCCTTCCCAAAACCAATTTAAACAAAATGAACATGCTGGTGGAATCTTTCCAGGGGTAGCAATAGCCATTCCACACACTATCCAAAGCTTAAAAACATTTTGCCTTGAGTTCTACTTAAAACACAAGATATACATTGCAGCTACATTTGTGAATACTTTTTAAAACGATAAAGAAAACACAAACTGTTAGACATGATTGTAGCAGATACGTCATGGCAAGCATTATACGGCTTATGGTCACTGCTCCAGGGCACTTCCACCTCCACCCGGTCTTTCTTCCACGTTAGCTCTATTCAGCCACTTGAACGACCGGGCCTTGATGATGTCACTTTACCATTGCACAGAGTGAGTGCCCGAAATGTGGTCTGAGCTGCGCATGTGTGGCTCAGACTACATTACTGCTGACAGGCATTCATGACAAGAGCCCACTAAGGGTCTTTTCAGAGAACCATGCCTGGTTACCAAGCTTTAAGCCGATATGGTGTCAGGGTGATTGAAGCGCATTATTTCTATTATTACATTGTAGTAATAAATGAAATAGTTCAACTCGCCATAATGCAGAATCAGTGGGAGCCCTGAGCGTGTCACTTGCCACGCTGCCTGCCACCAGATGTGCATTGTCACTTGCCCCACCAGCTGCCTGCCACCAGATGCACAATGTCACTTGCCACGCTGCCTGCCACCAGATGCGCAATGTCACTTGCCATGCCAGCTGCCTGCCACCAGCCACGCTGCCTGCCACCAGATGCGCAATGTCACTTGCCATGCTGCCTGCCACCAGATGCGCAATGTCACCTGCCACCAGATGCGCAATGTCACCTGCCACGCTGCCTGCCACCAGCCACACTGCCTGCCACCAGATGCGCAATGTCACTTGCCACGCTGCCTGCCACCAGATGCGCAATATCACTTGCCATGCCAGCTGCCTGCCACCAGATGCGCAATGTCAGTTGCCACGCTGCCTGCCACCAGATGCGCAATGTCAGTTGCCACGCTGCCTGCCACCAGATGTGCATTGTCACTTGCCACACCAGCTGCCTGCCACCAGCCACCAGATGCGGAATGTCACTTGCCACGCTGGTTACCACCAGATGTGGATTGTCACTTAACACGCCACCTTCCACGTTGCCTGTCACTAGATGTGGAATGTAACTTGCCACACTGCCTGCCACCACTGCATCGGTGGCAGCACTGGTCCATTTAGCACAGAGGCAGGCCTCTGTGCAGTGGTGGGTTCCGAATGAAGGCAGGAGAGCGGTGATGTGGGGCGGGCAGTGAGAGATGATGTCATCTCTCTGCTTTCCGACACACCTCCAACACTGAGGCTGACAGGACACCGGGGATGCGCGGGGGCTGGGGGGGGGGGGTTTGTGCAGAGAGAGATGATGTCATCTCTGCTTGCCCACTCGCTTCTTCCATCCACCCAGCTCTCGTATGCTGGCCACTCGGCTGTCTCATGCCGGCCGCCCAGCTGATTCATGATGCCCGCCCGCACCATGGCTGCAGAAAGGCCGTGGCCCGGGGGTTGACGACCTCCGATATACAGTATCTCACAAAAGTGAGTACCTACCCTCACATTTTTATAACTATTTTATTATATCTTTTCATGTGACAACACTGAAGAAATGACACTTTGCTACAATGTAAAGTAGTGAGTGTACAGCTTGTATAACAGTGTAAAATTTGCTGTCCACTCAAAATAACACACAACCATTAATGTCCAAACCGCTGGCAAAAGTGAGTACACCCCCAAGTGGCCAAGACCATACAGTGGTTTAAAGTTCCACTCAGAACAGGCCTTGCCATGGTCAACCAAAGAAGTTGAGTGCAAGTGCTCAGCGTCATATCCAGAGGTTGTCTTTGGGAAAAAGATGTACGAGTGCTGCCAGCATTGCTGCAGAGGTTGAAGGGGTGGGGGTCAGCCTGTCAGTACTCAGACCATACACTGTATCAAATTGGTCTGCATGGCTGTCATCCCAGAAGGAAGCCTCATTTTGCTAAAGACAAGCAGACTAAGGAGGACATGTGGACTAAAGAGACCAAGATAAACTTATTTCGTTCAGATGGTGTCAAGCGTGTGTGGCGGCAACCAGGTGAGGAGTGCAAAGAGAAGTCTGTCTTGCCTACGGTCAAGCATGGTGGTGGTGGGAGTGTCATGGTCTGGGGCTGCATGAGTGCTGCCGGCACTGGGGAGCTACAGTTCATTGAGGGAACCATGAATGCCAACATGTACTGTGACATACTGAAGCAGAGCATGATCCTCTCCCTTTGGAGACTGGGCCACAGGGCAGTATTCCAACATGATAACGACCCCAAACATACTTCCAAGATGACCACTGCCTTGCTAAAGAAGGTGATGGACTGGCCAAGCATGTCTCCAGACTTAAACCCTATTGAGCATCTGTGGGGCATCTTCAAATGGAAGGTGGAGGAGCTCAAGGTCTCTAACATCCACCAGCTCTGTAATGTAGGCCATGGAAGAGTAGAAGAGGACTCCAGTGGCAACCTGTGAAGCTCTGGTGAACTCCATGACCAAGAGGGTTAAGGCAGTGCTGGAAAATAAGGGTGGCAACACAAAATATTGACACTTTGGGCCCAATTTGGACATTTTCACGTAGGGGTGTACTCTTTTGTTGCCAGTGGTTTAGACATTAATGGCTGTGTGTTGAGTTATTTTGAGGGGACAGCAAATTTACACTGTTATACAAACTGTACACCAGGGGTCTCAAACTGGCAGCCCTCCAGCTGTTGCGGAACTACAAGTCCCATGAGGCACTGCAAGGCTGACAATTACAAGCATGACTCCCACAGGCAGAGGCATGATGGGACTTGTAGTTCCGCAACAGCTGGAGGGCCGCCAGTTTGAGACCCCTGCTGTACACTCACTACTTTACATTGTAGCAAAGTGTAATTTATTCAGTGTTGTCACCTGAAAAGATAAAATATTTACAAAAAATGTGAGGGGTGTACTCACTTTTGTGAGATACTGTATATATCGCCATCCATATATCTGAATTTTCATGGATATTTCATATAAAAAGCAGATTTTTTAAACAACTGTAAAAAATACCACCGGTTAATAGTGGCAGAAATCTTGTGAGCCATTAATCAGCTGTGCTGCCTCTCATCAATAAGATTTTTCTTCGCTATCTCTCAGGACTGCAGAACCACACCCCTCGATATAATGGAGAATATCAGAAAGGCAGCATTCCGTACTGCTGTCTAATTTCTGTTCTCATATGGTGTGGTGAGTGAGCGCTGTCACCCAAGGACAGGAAAATAAAACCACGTGAAAATAAATGGTGGCTGCATTTTTTCAAGTACAGGATTGGTAACCTAACATAGCTTTAGATCTTGCTCAGCTGGAGCAGTGATATACACCCCCCCCCGGTCATGTGACTGTATTCAGGTCTAGCACTGCTGTCACACGACAGTCACATGCTACCCCATACTAGAAGTACCAGATATTTTTTACTGGCTTAAGCAGCAGAGTTGAAAAGAAACATTTTGAGGGGGTCACTGGGGGGCTCTGAATGTTGTTCGACAAGCTGTGTGTGGAGGACTCAATTGGCCAAAAAAAGAGCCCCAACTTCAACCTTAGCAAACACCTTGGGGGTGAACAGGAACATCATTTGTGAGCCAGGCCTTTGGGTCCAACAACAGTACTTGAGCTCACAAACACTCTGTCAGATTTCCCATAGACACACTCCAAAATATTGTGCACGGCTTTCCCATAACAGTGGATGCAGTTTAAGTCATGGAGGTGGTCGTGTATGCCAAGGGTTTAGGAGTGTGATGGCCACCAAGCTCACATGTGATGGTGAGCTGTTCACACTGGTTTTCCCACAGAGTAACAAATATAGCAGAAAAATTTGCCCAAAATGTCACCTCCGCTCCTCCCAGGACCTCCTGCTCTCTAGCTCCCTTGTTACCTCCTCTCATGCTCGTCCTCAGGACTTCTCCAGAGCCTCTCCCATCCTCTGGAATTCCCTGCCCCTGTATATCCGATCAGCCCCTAACCTGTCCACCTTTAGGAGATCCCTGAAAACTCACTTATTCAGGGAAGCCTATCCCACACCCACCTAACAACCCCATCAAATCATTGCCCGCATCTATTACCTTTTGTACTACCACCCCCTCCCTTTAGAATGTAAGCTCTACGAGCAGGGCCCTCCTGTCCCTTCTGTACTGTAATTGTGCTGTCCCCCCTCTACATTCTAAAGTGCTGCGTAAATCGTTGGCTCTATATAAATCGTGAATAATAATAATAAATAGCAATGACCCCAAGAATTTCCAGTAGCCATAATCAAAAAATAGTTTAAAAAAATACATATCCAGCCAACACACAGTAAGCAGCAGCATGAATCTAATTTGGTCCCACAATTGAAGCATCCCAAACACCCCAGACAACTATACCTCATGTGTGCAGGCCTCAACTGTATCCACTTCTTGGACTTTTATCCTGGGCATTAAATCTGCCAGACTGTAAAGAAAAAAAAAAAGGAATATAACTTTTCATCAAAGTATATTGTCTCTATGCTGTATTTTTATAACAAGGAAGACATATTACAGATCATATCTACAATTTTATTGTGCAGTGCAAAAGAATTAAAGGAGAACAAACTCTGGATGCTGTGCCAAAAAACACCAAACAGGGTAAAGGACTAGTCACCATTACTGTCTGTAGGCTCCCTGCAGCTGATCTAGTCCCCATTATTGACTTGCCATGGCTTTGCTTCCCATTGTCACTGCTATTGATCTGAATGTAGGTGGGGGATAGTTAAGATGCAGCAGCAGAGGTACATAAAGCTCAGATCCAAAGGATGAACATAGCCCAAGCATAGAGGTGCATGATACAGATTCAGATCCTCTAGAGCAGCAGCGTCCCCCCCTCAACCATTTAACCACGGAGAAACATTTAAAATAACAGTTGGGTCTCAGGTAAAATGATTAAAACTACAGCTCATGTCCTCTCTTAGTTACACCACATTGGTGGGTCAATGACAGAGGTTAGCTTGTACTCTCGGTCAGTGGAAACAATGTCCATTGCAATGGTGGTGAAAAATGCCCATTTCAGGGGGGACAGTGAGAAGAATCTTCCCTTTACAGACAGTGAATATGATCATTATTACTACTATACAGGATTTATATAGCGCAGACAGTTTGTGCACCGCTTTACAATATAAAGGGAAATAATCCAGTAACAATACAATACAAGAGGGTTAGGAGGGCCCTGCTCCTGGGAGCTTACAATCTAAAATGTGAGAAAACGAGAGAAGCTCCACTGGTTCCATTCCATTAGTTATGCTGACCGGTGTGGGTGCAATATCTCACTCCAAATCACAGAAAGCAGTGCCTTTCGCACAGCACATATACAGTTTAGATGACTTAAAGCTTGGGATTTTAAAATGTTTTAATTATTAGGTCATACTTTGCTACTCTGTGCAATGGTTTTCCACAGAGCAGCCCCGGTCCTCTTCTTCTGTCCCTCGCCAGCACTCCCGGCTCCTTCTCTTCAGCGAGTGACCACCATAGAAACCTGCATTCTAATGGGGGTACTCAAGCATGCTTGATCTCAAGACGCCCTGTCTGGATCTATAGACACACACCGTGCGGCTCGGCCCCATCCGCTTGTCACAGAATTTGACAGCAGTGGGAACCAATGGCTCCTGCTGCCATCAATTTGCCCAGATGAGGAATGAAAGAGGCGCTGCACTCGTGCACAGTGATGGATTGAGAATAGGTTTAAATAAAGTATATGGGGGGATGGCACAAAAAGGTTTTTTTTACCTTTATGCTTAGAATGCATTAAGGTAAAAAACATTACAGCTTTAGAACAGGGTTTCTCAACTAAAGTTCCATGGTGCTCTGGGGTTCTTCCAGGAGGTTGCTAGGGATTCCTTGAGCAATCAGCAATTTCTGCCTCTCACTGATACCATTGATCTTTTTAGCCATCTGTAAGGTGGTAACCCTTCCCAATAACCACACGTGTAAGGAGCATTTTTCCCACTGACCATCACACTAATGCACAGGTGTCAAACTGGCGGCCCTTCAGCATGATGAGTTGTAGATACAGTGCTTTTAAGCAGGCGTTTCATGAGACCGGAAAGTTATTTCAAGTATTCCTCTTTGTTGAAAATGATGAGAATAGCTGCTTTAGAACCACTATAAAGGCTGTCTGCACAGACATGCCTAGGCAAACTAACATTCTAGAAAGTGTATTCGTGTTTTTAAGGAGGAACACTAGACAATGGGTAGACTTTTCACTGCTAAGGGAAAATTAAATTCCCTGTCATCACTAGCAACGCTCGTACATTAAACTCCTGCTGGCAGAGTCTTACACCATCAGTTTTACTTCTTATATTACCTTAAAGCAGAGCTCTACCCAAAAGCAGAAGCTCTGCTTGTTTGCTTCCTCCCCCCTCCGCTGCCACATTTGGCATCCTTCGGTGGGAGCAGATACCTGTCAAAACCAGCGCTCCCAAGTAAGATCGCCCCAATCGTTGTGCAAGGATCTACAAAATTTCCAGCCACTCCTCCTTCCCCCGCTGCCTTCTGGGAGACACACAGGTCCCAGAAGATAGAGGGACTATTCAGAAAGCGCAGCATGACTTTCGCATGCGCAGTAGGAAACAGGCTTAATGAAGATTCCGGCGCCTGCACCCAGAGGTGATTGATGGATCGGCATGGGGTGCCGACATCACGGGATCCCTGGACAGGCAAGTATCCTTTGATTAAAAGAGAAGTATGGGTTTGGGGGGTTTTATTTCATTATACTTACTTTGGTTGATGCAGCATCGGTCCGATGCTACATCTGTCCCCTGGCACCTCTACACTACGAACCGAGCGATCGAACATCGCCGATGGCTCGGTTCTCACAGATCTCCGCTCTGCTCCTCCACACTCATTGGAGCGCTGAGCTACGGAGGGGCGGGGAGCAAGCCACTGAGACGGGTGTCAGTCCAGGCACCTGGCGGATCCAGACTTTATTGTTGCGATGACACAGTGCCGAAACTGATATCCGTGACATCAGCAGAGAGTGGACTTCAGTTCGCTCTCTGCTAAAAACGGGTCACAGGTGTGCAAAACTAATTGCACTTCTGTGACCCATAGAAGACCAGCCAAACGAGCTTAGGCTAGACTTCTCCTTTAAAAGTCAGCAGATACAGTATTTGCAGCTGCTGTTTTTTTTTTTTCCCAGGCTGGAACTCCTCTTTAAAAGGAGACACAGATTGTCACGGCTGACTTCTAAAACGGATATTTGCCCAGCCGCCATGCTGATTTAATGACTACATTAATTCCTATATTACTGACCTAATGAATGTACAACTGTTCTGAATTTACCAGCACGCTTGTGAATACTGCTGACAGAAACCAGTAACTGGTGTTTTCAGAAGGTCATTGGCAACAGCCTGAATGCTCTTCTGTGTACATTTATTTTAAAGTATTTAAAATTTAAACCTGAATTTTATTAAAATGTATCTAAAGTCAAAACTTTAATATTGGATAGGGGCGGTGAGGGGTTAGAACATCCATCAGGCCATCATAGCTGTCTGTATTCTTGGTGAGGAAGATTCCCCATCCCCATCCCCTGTGTTGTGTGGATCAGCAAATATTTGAATGGAAAGAATAGTGCATTTACAGACAAATCTCGAGATTAGGATTTCGAACTCTAGGTGTAAGAAAAAAAAATAAAATTAGATCCCTCTCTTCACTGCTAGCTTTGACTAGGGAATGATAAATAAGGTCATATACTTATTCCTCATTTTACTTTTGAAACTGTGGTGGGTGCACAAAAACACCAGTAAGTGAATAAAAAATGTCCACGTGAACACATAAAAATGAACTTAGGGCGAGTCTCTGGTCCACCTGCAGAAGTAGGACCCCTCTGACCCCCTGGGGTGCACACTCACAGGGCCACCAAGCCAAAATGCCTGTCAGAACCCCTCTCCTCACGATCAGCCAAAGCCAGCCAATGAGTATTGGGTAGTCTCACGAAGAGAGATCCCCAAGGCAGGGGAGGAAGAAACCTAATGGCCACACATTAACCCCCTAGACTTCTGGGTAGGCCCAAAGACCCTACATCCTTGGTGAAAAGGGAACATACTTTTCTTATTCCTTGCTCCCTCTGCAGCTGACACTGACACACTGTTCAGTGCAGCACCTTGACATCCCCACATACAATGCAGAATTGGTCAGGCAGAAAAGAGAAGAGGCTTTGGAGACCAGTCTCATGAAGAGGAGGAAGCCGGCAGAATCAAGGAAAAAAAAGTTAAAGCCCAACTCCACATTTCATGTCCCTTTCAATATCTCATTTGGGCCAAGCTGGCCTAGGTAAAACCCATTTACTTCATTAATAGGTGTGCTGTATTAACTGTATGTAACCTCAGATACATACGGTACACAGCGCTATGTTCTGGCAGTGGGACGGAACTCCCCATCCCACTGCCGGGAACTAAATCAAGTTGGGCTGAGTGCTGCTTAGCCATTAACAGGAAAAAATTTTATTCTATTAATAAAAAGGTTCCACTGATTGGCTACGAAAGAGGCGGGCAAATGGCATCTCAATCTCTGATTCAGCGAATCAGAGGAAGCTTTGTATTCATTCATAAACTATTTTGCTCAGGGAGTGGGATGGGAAGTTCTTGTCTCACTGCCAGGACACATCGATGTAAAGTATGTGTGCCCAGAAAGCGCTCCTGTTATTGTAGTAAATTGTTTATTTGGGCCAGCTTGGCCCAAACAAACTATTTGAAGGGACATGGAGTAGGTTTATCGCCTTATTTGCTATCTTCTAGACAAAATAAGCAGTTAACAGTTGCAGAGGGGAGGGGCATCTACTGCAAGGGTAAATCTCTTTTTTTTCAGCCAGAGTACAGCTTTATAGGCTAAGTTCACCTTTTTTTTTTTCTAAATTCCAGCCTCCCTATGTACCAATCTACAGACACATACCTTACTGTCCTCCATCCATTATTCATAACATATCTATTGCTTCTGTCTTACGTCCTTACAGACTGTAGGTTATGACACAGGAAGGAGTTGACCAGCTGATCTCATTAGCACACACCCTGTTTTATCTACCCACCCATTCCCAGGTGCACGTTTTTTTAAATGAAATGCAATCAGTGATCACCCATATACAATCAGATTGCATAGTGTATGGCCATCTTTATACAAGTACATGGAAGGCAGTGGACAGTTCACACCACATGCAGTTCCATTGCATTTTTGGTACAATTTGCAATTTGAGTACAGTTCTGTGCAGAAAAAAAATGCAGCGCGCTCTACTTTTTTTTCTGTACCGGAAACTGACTGCACTGGTGTGAACTAGAGCCACTGGAATACATGGAAAACACTGCATGCATTTATAGTGCAGAAAAAAAGTGCATGGAACTGCATCTGGTGTGAACTAGCACTAAAGGTGGAACAACACATCTATAGATCCCACCATCCATGCTAAATCGTACAAGGTGGACAATTCTCCCACTTACGGCGCTTGTATTCCAACAGTTGACATCAGCAACGGTCAGAGTACCCAACAGTGATTGCAGGTGATTGGCTGCAGTCATTGTTCAGCCAAATTTTTCCATTCAGCTCCTTCCATTTTGTCAAGCGAAGTTTGTTGGGCAAGGTGATGTTGGCAGGGCAAGCCATTGCTCTAACTTCCACTGATTCCCCCAGGTTTCAACCTGTTTTTAAGGCGGTTGAGGTCTTCATAAATGAAACTTTTTGGCCATTGTACATCCCCGATATTGGTTAGTAGCAGAATATACTGTCTAGCACAGTGAAAAGAATCTGAGGCTTCAATACACAAAAATCCCAAGTCATTTTTATAAACACCATGACATTGTGCAGCCAAAAACACCCAGGTATGCCATGTCTAAATAGCATTCTTACTTTATCTCATCTGCAGCTGATGAATCAAGCTTCAATTTCTTTCCCAATATGCAATCCTCTGGTCCATCAAGAGAGATGGCTTCTCGTTTTGGGACCGCTGCATGGCCCTTTTTTTTCTTCCTGGTAACAGAAGTTCATAGTTAGTAATAAAATATAGTCGACCCATATGTACATATACCTGTATGAGAATATACAATATATAGTGTATAAATGAAAGTTTTGCCATTATTTAAAAACATTTGCTAAACTCCTCTACAAAATCTGCAGACAGTGACTGAAGCCACATACTACCATGCACAGAACTCTGGTGTGTCTACAGGTAATTATGCAGTTACTAGGTTTTTATGAAGGCATTGCATGTTATTTATTAAGGGTCTATGCAGGTAAACTGGACTCTCCGCATGTTTTATTACAAAGCAGATATTGTGCATGATGATAGGTGTGCACATTTACCAACTTAGGATTATTGCAAACAAGGAAACTGTTTTGAGCACTAAGAAGACAACTTCTACTGGCTGGTGCATGGGGTTGGCAACCCCCGATGTACGCCGGGTAGAGCATACAATGCCTTTTCCTCTTGCATGCAATAGCATTGGTTTTAATAGACAGCTTTCTGGGCTGCCAGTAGGGGCTTGTGTACACTTGCTTCTAGGGTTGCACCGATACTAAAATCGATGCCAATACCGAGCATTAGCACACGTACTTGTACTCGTGCAAATGCTCTGATGCTTGACACGATACCTGGACAGTCAAGGACGATCGGTGCGGCGGTGGGGGAGTTGCAATCAGCGATCTCCATGTGTGGCTTTCACTAAAGCATCTGACAGACGCTTCTCCTCCTGTCCCCCCACGGCTTTCAGTGGCTTTATTGAAAGCCACACAGGAAGATCGGTGCTTGTAACTCCCCCCCACCAAAAAGACCACAAATCCCTTCCATCTCTTTAAACGGAAAAGATTAAACAAAAGTGATCTTTTGCTTTTAAAAAAAAAAAAAAAAAAAAAAAAAAACAACAACTTTACTTCCACCCTAGACTAGAAGTTACGTTGTGATGTCAAACTCCCATTCACCAAGGTCATAGAGGCATTTACAAACAATCTAGTCTCAAACTGTCTGCATTGTCTGATTGCTTCTTGGGCGGGTCGGTGAAACAGTAAGCCAGAGAAACACCAGCGATATATAGAGATTATATATATATATATTTTTTTTTTTTTCGGAGTTATGGCTTAAAGCTTCAGCCATAACCTTAGTAAACCGCAACGTGTGTGTGTATATATGTATATATATATATATATATATATACATACATACATATATACACATATACACACACACACACACACGTTTTGCTGTTCGTAAATGGTTACACTCATTTCTGTGCTCCTCAAATATTTTTGCAGTGTGGTAGGGCTCATTATCCTGCTGAAAGAGGCCACTGCCATCAGGGGATAGCTTTTTCATGAAGGGGTGTACTTGGTCAGCAACAATGTTTAGGTAGGTGATGTGAGTCAATATAACATTCACATGAATAGCAGGACCCAAGGTTTCCTAGCAGAATTTTGCCCAAAGCATCACACTGTCTCTGCCAGCTTCCCTTCTTCCCATACTGCATCCTGGTGCTTTCCCAAGGTAAGTGATGTACACATCTGGCAATCCACATGATCGGAAAGAAAACATGATTCATCAGATTAGGCCACCTTCTTCCATTGCTCTGTGGTCCAGTTCGGATGCTCACATTGTCCATTGTGGGGGACTTTGGCTGTGGACACGGGTCACCATGGGTACCATGACCGATCTGAGGCTATGCATGCAGCCCCATACACAAACTGCGATGTCCATTATTTGTGCATTCAACACTTTAATTTCAGGGACAAGATGTGCACTTGCTGCCAGATATATCCCATTGACTTTCAGATGCAATTATAAGATCATTGTTAATGTTAAAAGTTATTCACATAACCACTTTCCAATCAACGTACATGTATATGCCCTCGGGAAGTGGTGTTGATATGTGTATGATGTCTTCAGCTATCATTCTGATACTCTTCAGCTCCAACGATGTTTTGGTAAAAGTGATGAGTGGCTAAATAGCCACTCAATCACTTTTACAAGCAGCATAAGTGCCCCCCCCTCCTCCTTTCTGGGCTTTTCTATCCCACCGGGGAGCCCAAGGCCACTGGTGGATGCAGTTGTACCAGCAGACCATAGAGAGGCTCTATGCGTTCCCCGATCAGCTCTATGGTGTCAGTAACTAAAAGAAACGAGGATTCCATCACTGTCAGTTCTGGCTGTTTACTAGTCATTACCACCTAGTAAAGCAACCAATTAAACTGATCTTGTTTTGATCAGAAGCTTTGAAGGGCAGAGGAGAGACCCGAGATCTTTCCATAAAGAGGGCCGGTCACAGCCCAATCCCATGCTATCATAACTCATAAGGGACATTGTTCATCCCTTGTGGTAGCAAAAGTTCAATAAAAAAAATAAAGAGAGTGCAAAAACACCAAACACATTTAAATAAATAAAAAAATGTAAGTGCCCCCCATCCCCTCGTGTTCATGTACATGTAGGTCCCGTGATCACATATGTGAGATATCGCAGCGAATGTCAGAGCAATAATTCAGCCACCAGACCTCCTCTGACTCTAAACTGATAACGTTTAAAGGCTTTTAGAGCGTCACCTATAGGGCCTCTGATTAAAAAAAAAGTATATATAATGTTTGGGGGTTTAAAGTAGTTTTCTGGCAAAAAAAAAATCCCCCCCCATCTCCTCACTCTTAGACGGGACCCCATCTCTCTCCCCCCCCCCTCCCTTAGACGGGACCCCATCACCCCCCCCTTAGACGGGACCCCATCACCCCCCCCCTTAGACGGGACCCCATCACCCCCCCCCCCTTAGACGGGACCCCATCACCCCCCCCCCTTAGACGGGACCCCATCACCCCCCCCCCTTAGACGGGACCCCATCACCCCCCCCCCCTTAGACGGGACCCCATCACCCCCCCCCTTAGACGGGACCCCATCCCCCCCCTCCCTTAGACGGGACCCCACCCCCCCCCCTTAGACGGGACCCCATCCCCCCCCTCCCTTAGACGGGACCCCACCCCCCCCCTTAGACGGGACCCCATCCCCCCCCTCCCTTAGACGGGACCCCACCCCCTTAGACGGGACCCCATCTCAACCCCCCCCCCCCCGCTCTCTCTTTGAAGAGACCCTATTCCCCCCTCTCCTCACCCTTTGCCGTGTCCCCATCCCCCCTCTCCTCACCCTCTAGCAGTGGAGGTGGTCGGGCCGGGTAGTGCCGTTTTACTGCCCGCCGGTGTCTCCTCATCGATCATACAGAACAAATCATCACTGAAGGCGTCCGCCATCCCTGCGCAGCTCTCCGAACACACAGCGTCTTTCACAGCAGCGTAGGGCCCAACACCGACCACAGGACGCCGAACACCAGCTCACACGTTAACGGAGGACGCACTGCGATGACGTGCACGACTCCGAGAACTGTAATGTCCCCCCACAGAGCTTCTCAAAAGAGGAAAAGCTTTCAACATCACATGACTGAAAATGTGTCCTCGAAATAGGTCCCACGCCGCCATCTTCCCGAAGACCCACAACTGTGTAAGAAAGGTTTTTGTCCTAAAGAAAATGGCGGCTAAACTGGACTCCGGAACTGTTTGTTTAGTCCGCGCTCTAGTGTTCAGTGTGCTATGGAGATGTCACATGGAGCTGGGGGGACCATGACGTATCGCCGTGTGTCTGAGATGGGAACGATGTGTGTATGGTGAGTGAATCTAGGGGGGACCCTCGGAAGACACATCATAGTGACAGACAGGAAAGGGGGAGATCACTCCTGATTTATAATGTCTACATATACTCCATGACAGATCAGAGCGGATCATCCTTATATGTGGTGGCTGCATTAGTCTTATTGTTTCCTTTATTTTCACCAGGTGATCTGGTCAGTAACACACTTTCTCCTGTCTTAAGGTGTCTCCACTCTGGATGGAGGAGCAATGGAGACACATCTGGACAGCAGCATTGTCTGTGTGGGGGGAGGGGAGTGTTAGATGTACTGGCAGATTTCCATGGAGTTCACCAACAAATTAAAGTGGATCTCCGGCTCACACTGTTAATGACTTCATCTCTTTGGGTTCATCCGGCTGTAAAGTGATGTGGGCGGCTGTATAGCGGGCACCTCCTCCCCCGCGGGCACCTCCTCCCCCGCGGGCACCTCCTCCCCCGTGGGCACTTCCTTCCCCACGGGCACCTCCTTCTGTGGTTCCTGGGCACTCCTGATCTTCCTGGGAGCCCAGAACCACATCAGAGGGCTTCAGGGTGGTAAGCAGGAGGAGATGAAGGAACATCCATCCCCTGATCTCCTCTGCAGTGAATAAATCCAAAAGCAACAATCATTTCGACACTCCTGGTTTCAGAGCTGTCATTCCCTGGCTGTCAGGGAAGCAGCTAACCAAGCACCATCTGTGTTTGGTTAGCTGCTTTGTGGAGGGCAGAGGAGACATTGAGGTCTAATAGACCCCCCAAATGTCTCCATGAGACCCCTTTCACGCTGGGGCCGCTGAGCATCAGCGGTAAAGCGCTGCTAGTTTTAGCGGCGCTTTACCGCTGTTTAAGCAGCGCTTTTCGTCCACTAGCACGGCGCTTTTAACCCTCACTAACGGCCGAAGAAGGGGTTAAAAGCGCCCGTGTTGTTTGTTGTCGCTTTTTTTATGCGCTTCGGAAGCACTAGCCATTCATTTCAATGGGCAGGGTGTTTTGGGAGCGCTGTGTACAGCACTCCCAAACCGCCCCAAAGATGCTGCATGGAGGATTTTTCCTAACGCCCCGCAAGCGCACCGCTCCAGTGGGAAAAGTCACACTGAAATGAATGGGAGGCGGATTTCAGGGGCTTTGCAGGCGCTATTTCTAGCGCTAAAACACCTGAAAACTGCCTCAGTGTGACTTCTGGTGCCGTGTGAGGAAGTGAGAGCTGGATTACTCTAAAAAGAGGGTTTCCGCTCCCCCCCCAAAAGAATGACATGCCATGTCAGGGGGTCACCTTCACTTAAAGCGGAAGTTCCATTTTTGGGTGGAACTTCGCTTTAAGCTCTTGTGATAGCAATAAACTTAAAAAAAAAAAAAAAAATTATAATAAGATCCATTCCAAAAAAAAAAAAATTAAAGTGGAACTTTACCCATAACAACTTGATAATAAAATAATGTTCTTTAGCAAGGAACATACATTCCACATTAATAATTCTGCTACCAAAATAATGTGTGCTGTAAGATTGCTCCTGTTTCTTCTTGCTGGAGGCCGCTATTTTGCTGAAGCCCAGAGCCCCTGAACAGCAGTAAAGGCACACACACGTACACACAATACGAAAATCGGAAGTAAAATTTCATCCAACGATCGATCTGACGATTTTTGGATCTTTAGTACGGTGCTTTCAACAGCCGATTCCAATTTTTCGTACGACAAAAGCTGGATGTGCAGACTATAAAATTGTAATCGTACGTGAACTCAACGTCCGATTTTTGTATAATTTGTACGGTTTTCGTCCGAAAAAAAAAAAAAAAAATCGTAAGATCGAGACTAAGCCCACTCAGAAACGAAAGACTGCGTACAAAACTATTCAACACATTACCTAGAGCTGCACGATTCTGGCTAAAATGAGAATCACGATTTTCTCCAAGCGTCTTCCAGGGCAGCCCATGAGACCTTGGGCTCCTCCTACCAGGACAGGAAACACGTCACCCCCACCAGATAAAAGGGCGGTCCTCCAGGCCCATGTCAGTTATTTGTGTTTCCTCCGGACGGGGGGGGTAACATGTTCCTGGAACCTGCTCCCATAGGCCCTATGAGCAGGGGCTCTGTATGGCTATTTTTTGGGGCATATGGGGCATATCACTTACCTCTTCCTCTGCCAGAAGCAGCACACCGCTGGGGAAGTTGGCTGTGCTGCTGTTCCCTGTCCTCAGTGCCTGGAGAGGGCCAGGACCGGTGTGAGGTCGTGCCCCTAGCGCAGTGCATTGCACTATAGCTCAGCTGAGCATCGGTTGTCCTTCCCTGCCGACAGCGTGGCTGATCTGGGCAGGGAATGGAGGAAGCCGCAGCGCTTAAGGGGGCGGAGCTATTGCGCTCCAAGCTGGCCCACAGGAAGTGCCTGGAGAGGGTTACTTCCGGGGCATATGACGTCATCATCGGGCGCCGGAGACGCGGTTCCAGGCTCCATAAATGACGCGAACAGAGAACGCTGGCTGCTGGTGTTTCTTGGTGTAAAGCAGCCACGCTGTGGACGACCAAGAGGGGCAGAATGGATCCTCCTGCAGTACCTGCACAGGCAGCGGATGCGGTTCCCAACACCAGCACCTCACAGGTAAGCCTGGGGTGTTCTGTCACCACCTTGCTATCCCTGTGAGTGTTCCCTCCCCCCTCCCCCCTCTGTAGTAGTGAGTGTAAGGGGACACATTTCCTCCCTCCTGCACGTGGTGTTACGGAGCGATTGGGTGGCTTTAATTACATTTTGGGTCATTTATTTTGTCTTGCAGACCAAGACTCAGGACAAGGCCCAAGCGCAGCCACTTAAAAGGAAATGTGCGGTTTGCACAAACAAATTGAGCTCCTCGTGGAGCAAAGCAGTTTGTCGCACCTGTATAGAAGGCCTAGTAAAAGATGACCCGGTTGCCTCTTGCCAGAAGATGCTTACTTCTGTTAGGGATGAGCTTGCGTCCACCTTCAGTTCTTTTAGAACACTTATTGACAAGCTCCAGACTCCAGCAGAGAGTCCATCTTCACGGAAGGCGTCAGTCAGCACTCTGCAGCAGGCAGAGAGTGAGGACTCTGAGGCTGAGGTCAGATCTACTCGTTCTTCTCTGGAAGAATCAGGGTCAGATACAGAGCCCAGGGATAGAGAATCCACTCGAGGCTCAAGATTTAAGTTATCTGTTGAAGATGTAGATGACTTATTAAAGGCTATCTATACTACCCTTGAATTAAAAGAGGAAGAGGTTCAGTTATCCAAACATGATCTTATGTATAAAGGATTGCATAAGAGAAAATCGAGAGTTTTTCCAGTTCATAGTTCTTTGGTTGATACTATTAAACTGGAATGGGATAATCCTGAGAGAAAACCATTCTTCTCTAGTAACCTAAAAAGAAGGTTTCCTTTTGATGAGGACACTGCGCAGCCGTGGAATAAGAATCCCAAGTTAGACGCACCTCTTTCAAAGGTTTAAAAAAACTCGGACCTAGCGTTCGATGATATGGACAAGAGGGGGGATATCCTTCTCCACAGAGCCTGGGACTCAGCGGTTGGAAACCTGAAACCAGCTCTGGCTTCCACTTGTGTGGCCAGAAATCTGGAGGTTTGGTTGACTCAGATTCAGTCTCATCTGTCAGCAGGTACCTCCAGAGAGCAAATTTTAAAGTCCTTTCCTCTCCTATTTCAGGCAGTGGGTTTTTTGGCGGATTCTTCCACTGAATCGGTAAGAATGTCGGCCAGGACTTTGGCTCTAGTGAACTTGGCCAGGAGAAGCCTTTGGCTTAAGACCTGGTCAGGGGACTCAGCCTCCAAGTTTTGCCTTTGTGGCCTTCCCTTAACTGGCGATCATTTATTTGGCCCAGGTCTACAGGAGGCACTGGAACGCACAGCTGATAAGAAAAAGGCTTTTCCAGAGAAAAAGAGAGTTCTGACAGCCAGAAAATTTTTTCGTGGCCAAGTCAGGCAACAGAGTCCTAGAGAAAAGGACAGCAGGCCGAAAAAACACTGGACTGGGCACAAAGGCAGCGGCAAAGGGGGAGTGCTGTTTAACCCTCCTCAACAGCCCACCAAGCCACAGTTACTTGTGTTCCCCGGTGGGAGGAAGATTGAGGGCCCTTATCCCACAGTGGGCAGCAGTCACTCCGAGCAGGCTGGAGTTTGTTCACCAACCACCAGAACGTTTGTTGGTCACATTTCCTCCACAAGATCGGGAGAAAGCGAGGGCTCTGGGTCTCCAGATCAGAGACTTATTAGATCAAAAAGTCCTGATTCCTGTTCCACAGTCAGAGCAGGGCAAGGGATTATATCCCCATGTATTTGTGGTCAGAAAGCCGGCAGGAAAGTTTCGACTTATCCTGAATCTCTGGACTTTAAACAAGACCATCAAATGCAAACGTTTCCGGATGGAGATGGTTTTTACTATCAAAAACCTACTATACCCAAACTGCTTTATGGCCACGTTGGACTTAAGGGATGCCTATCTTTACATCCCTATCCATCCAGCCTTCCAAAAGTTTTTGAGATTGGCAATGAAGACGAGTATGGGAACCCGACAATTTCAATTTCAAACCCTCCCTTTCGGTCTTTCCTCAGCCCCACGCATCTTTACGAAAGTGTTGGGGGAAGTGCTGGCGCCACTGAGATTAAAGGCGATAACTGTTATCCCTTACTTGGACGACCTCCTGATAGTAGCAAAGACATACCAGAGGCTGTTGGAGGATCTCCAGGCTGTACAGGACTTTTTACAGTCCCTAGGCTGGCTGATAAATAAAGAAAAATGGTCCTTGATCCCGGCCCAGAGAGTATCTTATCTGGGTTACGATTTTTGCTCAGTGAACTAAAGAGTTTTTCTTCCTCAGGAGAAGATTACCAAAGTGTTCCAGACTACGTCAGCATTGCAGACCAACCAGTCGGTCTCTCTGAGACAGGTGTCGAGGGCATTGGGTCTTATGACCTCATGTTATCCCGCAGTACCATGGGCGAGACTCTGTCGGCGTCCATTACAAATGTTTCTTTTAAGAAACTGGAATGGGGACGTAAGGTCCCTGGAGTCAAGGATCCGGCTTCCCGACAGGATAAAAAGAAGCTTGTGGTGGTGGGGAGCTGGTCAGCACCTAGCAGGAGGTCTCCCATGCTCCTTTCCCATTTCCCGAAGGATTACCACGGATGCGAGTTCCTGGGGATGGGGGGCCCACCTCAGCAATGCAGTAGCACAGGGAGAGTGGTCCTCAGAGGAGGCAAGGGCCTCATCCAATAAAAGAGAGCTGCTTGCAGTCCAGAGAGCCCTGCAGTCTTTTCAGATGGAGATCATGGGTCACACCCTCCAAATTCCATCGGACAATATTGCAACAGTCGCGTATATCAATAAGCAGGGAGTCACGAGAAGCTGGAGGCTTCAGTCCATTGCCCAGGAGATCCTTTCATGGGCAGAGGGGAATCTAGTTTCTATTTCTGCTGTACACCTGAAGGGGACAAACAATTTCCTGGCAGATTATCTCAGCCGTCACAGGATAGACCGAGACAACTGGTCCCTTCATCCCGAAGTCTTTGCAGACCTCACCAAGAGATGGGGTTATCCCGTAGCGGATTTGTTCGCAAACCGAAACAACCACAAGACTGAGATATTCTTTTCCATGAACCCGGCAGACCAAGCCTTGGGGATCGATGCTCTGGCAAACCCGTGGCCTCCAGGCCTATGTTATGCCTTCCCACCAATCAGACTGATTCCAGAAGTCCTCCGGAAGTTTCTGCTAGAAGAAACGGATCTGATTCTAATTGCCCCATTTTGGCCCAAGAGGCCATGGTTTTCCCTGCTACAGTCTCTGGTTTCAGAGCCTCCGCTGAGTCTTCCGAAAAGGGAAGACTTATTATTGCAGGGTCAAGTATCACACCCTCAGGTGGTTTCCTTAAACTTGACGGCCTGGTATCTGAAGAAAAGATACTGAGCGCCCAAGGGTTCTCTGACAAGGTAGTCAAGACTCTCGTTAATTGCAGGAAGCCGGTTACTAGAGCCATATATTGCAAAGTTTGGAAAAGGTTTAAGTCATGGTTATCTGAAAATGAAAGATTAACTCATGATATTCCGTCTATTTTGGAATTTTTCCAAGAGGGTGTCGACAAAGGTCTTTCTGTTAGTACCTTAAAGGTACAGGCGGCAGCTATTAGTGTGTTCTTCCAGTTTTCTCTCCTGGAAAATCCCACTATAGCCAGATTTTTCAAATCTATCTCTAGGGCCAGACCAGTAGTGGTGAGAAGTTGTCCAACTTGGGTCCCTAGTACTTCAAACTCTGGCAGAATTTCCGTTTGAGCCTCTGGGAAGTATTTCAGTTAATTTACTTATATTAAAGACTGTGTTCCTTATAGCTGTTACCTCAGCTCGTAGGGTAAGTGAGTTGCAGGCCCTATCAGTAAGGGAGCCCTTCCTCACGATTTTTGAGGATCGAGTTGTTTTCCGAACCGATCCAGGTTTTTTGCCCAAGGTGGCAAGTACATTCCACCGATCTCAGGACATTGTACTGCCAACCTTTTGTAGTTCGCCACAGGGCGACCTAGAAAGAAAATTTTAGTTTTCTAGATGTAAGAAGGATTCTCTTAGTCTATCTTGAGGTCACCAAGACCTTTAGGAAAACTGATGCCTTATTTGTCCTCTTTTCTGGAGTTCACAAGGGGAATAGTGCATCTAAAGCCACATTGGCTAGATGGATAAAGCAAGCCATCTCTGAAGCTTACAAAATTAGGGAGGTTCCTACACTTTTTGTTACTGCGCACTCAACTAGAGCCTTGTCTACGTCTTGGGCTGAGAGGGCTGGTGCCTCACCGGAACAAATTTGCAGGGCTGCCACTTGGTCCAGTTACTCGACCTTCATTAAACATTATCGCCTGGATCTCCTATCAGCTCAGGAGCAAGCGTTTGGTCGTAAGGTCCTTCGGGCAGTTGTCCCTCCCTAGACTGGTAAGTTCTGGCTCATCGTCTTATGGGCTGTCCTGGAAGACGCTTGGAGAAAAGCTGAGTTAGACTTACCGGTAACTCCTTTTCTGAGAGTCTTCCAGGACAGCCGGATTCCCACCCGGTATTGTCTGAAGTTATGTGTATTATGCATATGTTTTGCAGGGTCCTACGGTTCTTGAGAAGACTGACATGGGCCTGGAGGACCGCCCTTTTATCTGGTGGGGGTGACGTGTTTCCTGTCCTGGTAGGAGGAGCCCAAGGTCTCATGGGCTGTCCTGGAAGACTCTCAGAAAAGGAGTTACCAGTAAGTCTAATTCAGCTTTTTTTTTTTGCTTAGAAGATAGATCTCGATTCTCTCACAATTCTCGCAGCGTAACATTATCTTTCACATTAAAACAAAAAAAAATTTGGCTAACTTTACTGTTTCGTTTTTTTTTTTATTCATTGAAGTGTATTTTTTCCCAAAAAATTGCATTTGAAAGACTGCTGGGCAAATACAGTGTGACAAAATATTGCAGCAATTGCCATTCTATTCCCTAGGGTCTCTGCTAAAACATATATAATATAATGTTTGGGGGTTATAAGTAATTTTCTAGCAAAAAATATTATTTTTAAGAAAGAAGTGTCAGAAAATGATTTAGACTTTAAGTGGTTAAACTTCCTGCATTTACACTTGTTGAAAACTTGGCAGACTGCCCAGATTATTTATTTACACAGAAGTTTTCTCACTTTGATCTAAGAAGGAAGCTTAGTTAAAATGTATCAAGTTAAAGACTTGGCAGACTGCCTGGATGTTTTCTTTTGACAGCTGAGTGAGCACATAGTCTCTCCACTTGTTTATATGAAAGAATCTTCAAACTTTGTAGGAGAGATCCTCAGAGGGGGTGAATCGAGATCACGATTTTTTAACGATTAATTGTGCAGCTCTAACATTACGTCACTTCTGAAGTTGAATTCTGCCGTACAAAAATTTTCGCATGGGGAGTAACCTCTTCACTTTCGACACTAAGCATGCCACACAATACAGACGAACGGTCGTCCGAAAATCTGATTGTGTGTACGAGGCTTAAGTCATAAAGTGGAAGTAAACCCATCGATTTTAGGCCTCTTGCACGGTGCAGCTTGAAAAAGCTCAGTACACCTTTTTTATTTACTGAGCTAAAATACAACCCATTAATTGTAATGTGCCTATGCACACAGGCGTGTAAACAAGCGCCGTGTATTCTTCAGTAAAAAAAAAGTACTTTTTTTGGTCAGTACTTTACGCCTCGTGCACGCGAATGCGCACAAATTTATGCAAATGTCCGTTTACACATTGTGCTGAATTAGAACGCAAAAATACGTTTTATATATATGTATTCGCAAAAATGCGCATAATAAATACATGCAAGTGCATACGAAAAAAAGTCTGAAAAAGTAGATGCTCAAACAGGAGTATTATGTGCAAGAGGCCTTACGGTTTCAAAAAGTTGTTACATTGGATTGCCGGGATTACTAACTGTCACATTTGATTGTATCCTCAACCAAACTGTCAAACCATAAAATGGCTGGTGTCATAAATTCGGCAGTATCTAACAATGGAGAGCAACTGAGCATGTGCGGAGCAGGGTGAGACAGTGTATTACTGGGTTTTAACCACTTGCCGACCGCCGCACACAGATGTACGTTGGCAGAATGGCCCAGGCAGGCAAATGGGCACACCTGTACGTCCCTTTGAATTTGCCGCCTATTGGGCACACCGCGGGAGCGTGCCCGCGGGTCCCGCAAACTCGATGTTCGCCGGCAGCCCGCGATTGCGGTGTGGAGAGGCAGAACTGGGAGATGGCATTTCCCTGTTCTGCCTAGCAACATGACAGAGATCTCTGTGATGTTGTAGTGAGCCCATCCCCCCTACAGTTAGAATCACTCCCTAGGACACACTTAACCCCTTGATCGCCCCCTAGTGTTTAACCCCTTCTCTGCCAGTGTTATTTATACAGTAATCAGTGGCTATTTGTAGCTCTGATCGCTGTATAAATGACAATGGTCCCCAAAAGTGTCCGATGTGTCCGCCATAATGTCGCAGTCCCAATAAAAATCGCAGATCGCTGCCATTACTAGTAAAAAAAAAAAAAAATTAATAATAAAAATGCCATAAACCCTATAACTTTTGCGCAAACCAATCAATATACACTAATTGCGTTTTTTTTTTTTGTTTTTTTTTTGTTTTGTTTTTTTTACCAAAAATATGTATTTTTTTTACCAAGAATACATATCAGCCTAAACTGTGGTTGAAATTCATTTTTTTATATATTTTTGGGGGATATTTATTATAGCAAAAAGTAAAAAATATTGCTTTTTTAAAACATTTGACGGCCTTTTTTTGTTTATAGCGCAAAAAAAAAAAAAAAACTGCAGAGGTGATCAAATACCACCAAGAGAAATCTCAATTTGTGGGAAAAAAAGACATCAATTTTGTTTGGGTACAACGTTGCACGACCGCGCAATTGTCAGTTAAAGCGACGTAGTGCCGAATCACAAAAAATGCTCTGGTCAGGAAGGGGGTAAAATCTTCCGGTTCTGAAGTGGTTAAACAGTATGGACACTCATTTTTAATATTTTACATAGCTATACCTGCAAAATGGGCCAGCCTGAAGTGATTTAGCAGGACTTAATTTTCTGAATAGAGTTCCACATTAATAATTTAATAATCTACCAAAATTTAGTGTGTGATGTAAATTGCCTCCAGCTTTGCTCCTGTTCCAGATCGGCCTCTAGTGCAGGGCTCGACAAACCCCGGGCGCCAGGTCGCATTTGCGACTAGAAATAGTGACCTGGGGCGGCACACCTGGGGTATCCTGTCTCCGTGCGGACCCCGACCCCCCCAGACCCCCCCCCCGTGCGATCGCATGCGGCGGCCGGTAATTGAGGCCGCGACTTTGCGGCCTTCTGCAGTACTTCTGGAATCTGGCGCCATCTTGTGGTGGCCGTTGGTATGACAACACAACAAGCAATGCTAATGCAATGCTAATGGAGGTTCCCCTGCCTGTTTTCACTGCCCGCCCATCTCCTTCCCAAAGTGGAGAAGAGAAGGAAGTGAATGTGGGGATAGCCTTTTTTTTTTTTTTCGTAATAGCTTTTATTTTTAGTTTTTTTTTTTGGTGAAAACTGTTTTTTTATTTTTTTCTTAATTAAAATGAATTTATTTGTTATCTCCCTGCTTGGCCCGTTTCACACGGGCTGTCTGATCAGGTTCGCCTGTCAGTTTTTCAGGGGGACCTCATCGGACCCTTAGAGCCCTTTCACACCGAGCCGCGGGGTGCTGCTTTACCGCCGTTTTAGGGGTGCTATTCGGCCGCTAGCGGGGCGGTCTTTCTGTGTAAATTTAAGATTAGTTATTTTTTATATTGAAAATAAAGCTTTGTCGGTTGTTTAAAAAAAATCTGGCTCCTAACTTTTTTAGCTGGCTCCTAGATTCCAAACAAATTTGTCAAGCCCTGCTCTAGTGTCTCTAATTTTGGGCACAATGCCAAAAATGGAGAGCAGTTGAGCATGAGCGGGGTGAGACTAGTGGAATTTAAACAGTATAGACACTTATTTTTAATGTTTTACATAGATATACCTGCAGAGGGTGTCAGTCTGGAGTGATCTAGCAGGACTTAATTTTCTGACTAACGTTCCACTTTAAACGTAACGCCCATTTCCCTGCACACACACACGCAAACACAGGGTGCAGGTGTATGTAAACCGTGATTGCACCACAGATGTGAGGTATCGCCACAAACTCGCGAGTGAGAGCAATAATTCTACTTTTTAAATTCTAACGATTTACTGGAGGCAGCCTTATCTTTTATATTTTATCACAAATTTGTTATTATATTGCGTGTGTTTGCAGTAAAAAATCTTTATTTTAAATTTTTTATATATATATTTTTCCTAAAAATATGCATTTAATAAGCAGTTGCGCAAATATTGTGCAAAATAATAAATTTCAACTACTATGGTTTTTTTTTCTACAGATCTTCTTCTTTCAAAATAAAATATAATGTTCTGGGGGTTTTAGGTCATTTTATGGCCCAAAATGGTTATTTTTACATGTGTGCCCAACTGGGTAAGCAGTTACAGCAACAGTTTTTTCGCCCTTAGGCTCCTTTCACACTTGTGCGATTTGTCATGCAGCTTTGAAGTCGTATGTCAAATCGCACACCATTGTATAATAAGAGCCACACCATCAATCTCCTGAAGAAACTTTATCGAGTGAAACATGTCGAGAGTGGTAGTGCCTTGCTTGTATATGCTTCATTAATTCAATTTACCTTTTGATATGGATGTATTTTTCCTTCTCATGTTTTTATTCTCCTACTATCTCCTACTACTATTATGCTACTTGATGAGTTTTAAACTCTACACCCAACACCTCTAAAGTCCCGAGGTTTGTCACCTCTCTGCCCCGTTCTTCAATTTTTTGAAATTCTGCCTTAAAGGTATTGTAAACAGTGTTCATATTGGCAGCAAATTTCGATTTAGTTTTAGTCTTAGGACTAAAATGGCATTTTAGTTTTAGTCTTCTGCAATTGTTTTAGTCGTATTTAGTCGACTAAATCTCCAGTACATTTTAGTCGACTAAAACTCATTTTAGTCGTCTAAAACCTAATGGGTGTAATTAAATTGTAATGCATTAGTTAACATTTCTCTACAATTTCCAAACTTATTATATACTGTTGGAGTGAAAAATCTAATATGTTATTATTTATGGTATTGAGGTATGAACATGCACTACAGACCAGTGTTAATTTTGAAGTCAAATTTCAATTTAGTTTCAGTCTTAGTCTTTTGACTAAAATGGTATTTTAGTTTTAGTCCCATTTTAGTCTTTTGACTAAAATGCCATTTTAGTTTTAGTTGTATTTTAGTCATCTCAGTTGTTTTCATTTTAGTCGACTAAAATAATATTCATTTAGTTGACCAAAATGTTTTAGTCAACAAAATTAACACTGTTTATAAACCCTTATGTTTTTTCACCTTAATGCATCCTATGAGTTTAGATATACATTAGTATCTCGACCTCACTATGAGTTAGTTTTTTTTTTTTTCTTAAATAGGTTTTCTTATGTTTCAATGACTCGTTTTTGTTTTTTTTTTGACAGTGCTGCTGGACTCTAATTCCTGCCAAAAACAATAATTAGTTAAGAAAGTCAATATAGGCTCCCATGGCTTTGCTCAGCCGAAAACCTACAACAGCAGGAGGCTGGATTCACTATATTCCATGTGTATGCAGCACGCATCTAGATGTGAACGGCCCATACAGTTTCCCTTTCACGCAAGACTGTAGCGTCTAGTTGTAAACCAGCCACACAGGAAAGGATAGGATTCCTACTAAAATACAATTTGATGCAGCTAAATGCATGCGTTTTGCTGCATGAAAATGGATTAGTATGAATAGGCCCTGAAGGGAAGGATTTGAGTTCAGACCAATAAATAGCCCCCTCAACCTAAAGGCCATAAAGCCCCTCTAGCTGAGATCACATGACCAGTGCCTAGGTAACATGCCACCACGTGAGCCTACAGCAGCCTGAATTATCTTTCTGATTTCCACAATTAAATTCTGTTGATTATTCATAGTCTATTATACACCCAAAAAAATGTTTAAATTTGGAAGGAGACAAAATGATGAGTGCCCCAGATGTAAGGCGTCAGGAGATCTGATCCATATGGTATGGAGGTGTCCTAAGCTGTTTAGATACTGGGCGGAGATAGTAGCTAGGATAAATAAAACTATAATAAATATATAATAAATAAAACTTTTGGAACTACACTAGAATCGGAGGTTAAGACTTCCCTATTAGGAACCTCGGAAGAACGTAAAGTCCCGACTGGCGCCATTGAAGTAGTGTTGAGATGCCTGTTTCAGGCGAGAAAATTAATAGCACAAACATGGCAGGCACAGACTCCCCCGACAGTGGAGAGCTGGCTTGAGACCATTAATTCAATGGTTTGGAGCGAGAGGGCGACATGTATTAGGCAGGGTAATTATAACAAGTTTGAAAGAATGTGGAGGCCTTGGCTGGACGAGATGGGGGTACCCCCTATAAGGGGATGGTGAGAGACTCTCTCTCGTTCCTTGCCACTCCCTCATTCCCGCTTCTTGCCCTTATGTGGCCTTGGATGCATTTCCCTTTTACATTTCTCCTGTCCAGAGAGATGGTTCTCCCCTTACCCTTTTGGCGGCCATGTGACTAACAGAAATATATATATATATATATATATATATATATATATATATATATATATATATATATATATATATATATATATATATATATATATATATATATATATAATATATATATATATGCACAACTAATA
The DNA here is from genome assembly GCF_042186555.1 of Aquarana catesbeiana. Taxonomy (NCBI): domain Eukaryota; kingdom Metazoa; phylum Chordata; class Amphibia; order Anura; family Ranidae; genus Aquarana; species Aquarana catesbeiana. Next base: position 108,819,482 of record NC_133324.1, on the reverse strand, counting down.
ATTGAGTGGTGGATGGGAGGGATAGTGAAGATAAAGTAATAACAGATTTTGTTTTTTGTTTTTTGTACTATGAGATGTTATACAATATTTTATGTTATTGTATGTTCTCTTTTTGATACTTGAAGAATAATAAAAATAAAGTAATTAAAAAAAAATTGTGTTGATTGGATTATCTTCAAGCCCTTTAATAATCAGGTGTCATGTCCACTTCACAGTTTAGAAGATTTGCTACATAGACTAGATTTCTACCACTTGACAGATAATTGCCAGTTTATATAAATGTAGACTTCCATGTAATATGTGTTTGTTCTTTTTCTCTCTCAATAGACAAAGTATCCTCCTGGAGATCTAGAAAAATGGGTGGAAAAAATAAGAAAGGTCGCCACAACAATGCTCCTTCTGTCCAGGGAGTGGCTGCCGCAGCAAACAGATCCAGGGCAGCAGCAGAACCTCGGACTGCTGTGGAGGATTCCGCCAAGAAGCAAACTAGTAAATCTGCAACTGTGTCTTCAGGGGGCAAGGAGCCGCGGAATAAGCAAGGTAAAAGACTGGAGCTGTTTTTATATCAGAGCCCAGGAACTGTCTAACAGACCAAGCTCGTTTCATTTTTTTATGCAATCTGTATATTTAGTGAACGTTTTTTAAGAGTTCAGCGTATTTAGCATACTGCATAAAGGTCACCAAAGCCTTACAAACATTGCAGCAATTACATTGGTATAGAACAAACCTATCAATAGCATCAAAGTAGTATGTCAAAAAATGGAATTTACCATGTATCCTCACAGGGTGACGCTGTGGATGCACCAATAATAATATGCCAACGTCCCGATATTGAATGGGAAAAAACTAGAAATAACAAAGATGGACTTTGTAGGCACACACATAGGGTAAAAGATGTTTGAAATTTTAATTGGATAAGGTTAAAAAGGTAATGTACAAAACATACAAGGAACACACACCATACTAATGAAGACATAGAATAAATGACCCCAGGGGACACAGATAACACCTCCATCAAAGTAGTATGGATAAGTGCAATGTCGTCTTCAATCAGCACCACAAAAGGCAAAAAAGGAACGATGACATTTCACTTGTCTGTATCTGCGGCTTTTTGTCTATGCAGCCCTTAAGCAAGAGACAAAAATTCTAATCCCCCCGTTCACACCGGTGCCACTTGTTATGCGATTTGACAGTTTAAAATTGCATGACAAGTTGCACCCTATTTGTGCCTATTGAACCGTTCAAATCGGTGCGGCACCGATTTAAAAAAAAATGTTCCTGCACTATTTTTGACAATTTAATGTGCGACTTTCATAGACATCTGTGCATGAAGTCGCACAGATGTGGGCAAACCACACATAAAATCTGGTGGCTTTGAAATCGTGCTGAAGTAGCATGATTTCAAAGCCGCATTCAGTGTGAATGGACTGTAAGAAGTTGCAAAAAACAAAAGAGAAAAAGAGTTCTCTTAAAGAGGTTCAGCAAAGAACACTAATGTTGATACAAAAACCAGCTTTATTGAGTACTTAATAAAAAACCAAATTGAAATGCAAAAGTGAGAAATCAGCAATAGAGACTGACGGTTACCACAGGCCAATTAAAATTGGACAACGTTGTCACAGGAAGTGATTTAAAAACATGGGGGAGCCGCGGTTTCACATCCACTCATATACATCATACACACCTCTAATATGCTAATATAGTATGATAAGTAATAACCAGTGTAAATAGTCCTGCCCTGTTGGAGTATCAATAGTAAGCCGCAATTTTGAAAAACAGCAATGTCCAGTATGGTGGGGGCGGATCATAAACACATATCTGAGATGTGGGTGGATGGACGATCTGGTTATTGATGCAGGTGGATCGATCTCATGAGGGATAGACTATGCCCAGATATTGCACAAACACTATACGTATAGCAGCTGTTAGATAGGTTGCAATTCAAACCATATCCCGGTTCCAGCAAGAGGAGATATAAGTTACACAGCTCAAATTGTAAGATAAATGTCCATGGCGACTAAATAAGAAAGGTGCAAGGAAAACTGACATACATTTTGAAGGCACTGAATGAAATGGAAGGATCTCACCAGCCTCAGTAATTCCGTCGTCAGATTTGCAGTAAGTCCTTGATTCCTGAGTCTCTACATGGATAAATGCCGCTGTAATAGTACAGATGAATTCCAAAGTAGGAACCGTTGCTTGTTAGTGAAGCCACTGTGGGGCGGATGTCTCAGTATGAAGAGATGTTAGTCGGAGAAACAAGCATCAGCTGTTGAGTTGTGCTGGCACAGGCCAGATCGAATTGTGGGTCGTATAGCCAGATCGAATTACGCGCGGCTCCCAGTGACGTGTTGACGTCACACCGCTGACGCGTTTCACCAGCTTCTCTTTAAACTTTGGCATCATAATAACCCTGATAATAAATCTACACCCGATTCCAACCTTGACAAGGATGAAAATGAGGCCATTAATAACTTAATGGCCTTATTAGAGGAAAACGCTAATAGCGACTCTGAAACTGAAAACAGCCACCCAATTAGAAGGAAATCTAATTTGAGGATCAAGTCCACAAAAATGCCAGCTCTATCAAAGCATAAATGGCTTCAACTATTCCTAGATCAGGTTAAACTTGATCTCGGAAGGATTAATTGGGAGTGGTTGGGATCAAGCAATCTGACCAGCTCTGAGAAAAAAGTACTAAAAGAATTACAAGAAGCTCCTAACTTGGTGATAAAAAGAAGTGATAAGGGCGGTAATGTGGTCCTACTCAGTGAAAAAATCTATGAGGATGAAGCTTTCAGATTATTAAGTGATACTTCTACTTACCAACAACTGATGGGTACCCCATTCCCAGCCCTGATAGACACTCTTAACACCAAGTTAAAACTAGCTATGGAAGCTGGTCTACTTACCAAAAAGGAATATTTATACCTCAGAGCTGATGACATCACTATCCCAACTTTCTACATAATCCCTAAATTACATAAATCACTCACAAACCCTCCCGGGAGACCAATTGTTTCAGCTATCAATGGTCCCCTTGAGAGACCTGGTAAATTTGTGGACTCGATGATCAAAGATATGGTAACAAAACTACAGTCCTTCGTCCGTGATAGCAGAGATATACTCTCTAAATTATCTCATTTCTCCTTGTCACCAAATGCCCTTTTGGTGGGAATAGATGTCGAAAGCTTATATACATCGATTCCCCACTATTGGGGTATCCAAGCGACCAAAACCTTTCTTGACATCCATTTCCCCCTATTGGGAGCCCATAATGAGTTCATTATTGATATACTCGAATTCATGCATAGTCTATCCCTCATGAGATCGATCCACCTGCATCAATAACCAGATCGTCCATCCACCCACATCTCAGATATGTGTTTATGATCCGCCCCCACCATACTGGACATTGCTGTTTTTCAAAATTGCGGCTTACTATTGATACTCCAACAGGGCAGGACTATTTACACTGGTTATTACTTATCATACTATATTAGCATATTAGAGGTGTGTATGATGTATATGAGTGGATGTGAAACCGCGGCTCCCCCATGTTTTTAAATCACTTCCTGTGACAACGTTGTCCAATTTTAATTGGCCTGTGGTAACCGTCAGTCTCTATTGCTGATTTCTCACTTTTGCATTTCAATTTGGTTTTTTATTAAGTACTCAATAAAGCTGGTTTTTGTATCAACATTAGTGTTCTTTGCTGACCCTCTTTAAGAGAACTCTTTTTCTCTTTTGTTTTTTGCAATTTGATACATAGGGCAACTGGAACTGCCTGCAGACTTATGCCTGCATGACTGTTGGATACTTACCCGTTAATATGATCACTTATATAATTAATTAATTGGTTGATCCAGGCAACACCCATTTTTCTCCTGGACTGTAAGAAGTGCCTCAGGAGGTTGACTGTTTGTATGGTGCAACAATAAAATTCATCCAAAGAGCCCAAGTCTTATAGAAATCGTTTTATCTGTCTTTCAATTTATATACCAGTTCCCCTACTTCCATGGTACTATGGAAGATACTAGGGATAAAAGCTGGCCATACACTGATCAAAAAATGTCCAGTTGAGCAGGGACTGGCTGAACTTCAGTCAGTGTGGCTGAATGGGAAAAAACACAAAAAAACCTGTATATATGGCAAGCCTAAAGATGGTAACCCCACGTTCATGGGTAAAAAAAATAACAAATAAAAAAATAATATAACATACACTTTTTCAAGCTGCATTTTTAAATTTTCTGTAAAATTCAATGCAATATGGCAACCCGAAATGAACAGACATATCATTTCCTTCTTGTGTGATATGCTCATTGATTTTCCCAGAAATCTGCACTAAGATACCAGTCAGATTTTAGGCATACTCTGTAACAAAAATTACATTTTTGATGAGATACTGCCAAAGGGTAATCGCTTCTAAAGTTGTTCTATCCCTGCTATATCTCTCATAAGTGCATCAGCTGATTGATAATGTAAATGTCACTTCCTTTTTGATTAACGGAGGATTTAACCCCTGTGCGTTTCTTTTTTTTTTTTTCTTGCCATCTGTGTCCCATTCTGGAGATTTCCCTTCACTTCCTGTCTCATAGCCAAAACAGGAAGTGAGAGGTTATCCCTCAAAATGAGGTTCTCTGTCACAAGAATTAGATGTAATCATCCCTTGCAGTAACAATACAACATGACAGGTCCTCTTTATGGAGAGATCTGGGGTCTAAAAGACCCCAAATCTCTCCCCTACCCTTAAAGAGGTTGTGAACCTCCCTGTGTAAGAATAAGGTTGTAAACCTCCCTGTCTAGAATAAGGCTTACCTATAGGTGCTGTAAATATCTCCTAAACGTGTGGCGTCTAGGAGACATTTACTGTATACTGCGCTGATACGCTCTGATGAAACGGCCGCCTGTGCTGTTTCTTCAGGAGCGTGTGCCGAGACTGGCGGCTCTGACGTCATGCGGCTCTGGCCAGTCACAAAGCCGGAGTCCACGGCCCCAGAGGGAAGACGGGCAAAGATGGATGCGGCCTCCAACGGGGATGACGCAGGCTTCATTTGCAGGTAAATGTCACATAATGGGCTAGTGTGCGATGTATACTAGCACATTATGCCTTTACTTTGCAGGGAAGAAGAACGGAAGAAAAACCCACCAGGGTTTATTTCCTCTTTAAAAGCAAGTAATGAAGTGTTTTATCAGTTCGCGGTTGGCAAGTGGCTAAAGCTTAATGCGGAGTTCAAGTCTGTAAAAAAAAAATAAATAAAAATTAAGTCAGCAGCTACAAAATACTGTAGCTGCTGACTTTTGATATAAGGACACTTACCTGTCCAGGGATCCCGCGATTTTGGCACCCCTAGCCGATTCATCAATCGGCTTTGGGTGCAGGCGCCGGCACAGCCTGTTTCCTACTGTGCGTGGTCCTGCTGTCTTCTGGGACCTCTGTGTCTTCCTGAAGGCAGTGGTGGGGAGGAGGAGGGTCTAGAAATGACGTAGATCACCGTGCGGCAATCTTACCAGGAAGTAGGCGCGGGTACCTGTCAAAACCAGGTATCTGCTCCCCCCTCCCCTACAAAAGGTGCCAAAATGTGGCAATGGAGGGTGCGAACAAACAGAGCTGCCCCTTTTGGGTGGAGCTCCGCTTTAACCCCAGGCAAATATAAAAGACACAAATTAATGCAGCCCTGTATTCAATATTACAATGTTAAATGTATTTTTGAAATTGTTGAAAATAACCGTATTGGACGTGTTATCAGCCTCTTAGATACAGCTGAACTCAAACTTGGAAAGGGAGAGTCATGACTTGGAGCCAGTTAGAAGTGCTGCTTGTAAATGTATTGACAATGAAAATGCTGCTAGAAGGTAGAGAGGCTAGGGATGACTTTGTCAGTCTTCTGCTGCTTTTTCACTGTCCAGTCACGGCTGGAGATGGAGAGAGGACACCACTGTATTGCTTACCTTTAAGTTGTTTCATCCGTCTGCTGTGCAGATCCTAAGACTGGAAGAAAAGAAATGCAAATCCTTTGTTTTATAAAACAGCATCCCGTATGTTTGCCTGGAATTTGGCTATAATGTTTATCTTTTATTTCCACACTTTAATAATATGTTTATGATCTTTCTCTAAACCTTTATTTTTCAGGACCCAAGACCTACAGTTTTGCTGCTACTGGTGATCTGGGAGCTTCAGCGAATCATGACAAATCTGTGCTAAAGGTCAGAACAATTGCTTTGTTAAGGGTTCATTCACACCGGATGCGCTGGGGTGCATTTGTGATTCCCAAGGCATGTCAACCAAAAAAAAAAAAAAAAAAAAATTTCCTATGAATGCAGTTCACACCAATGCATTGCGTTCCGTTGCATTTCCCCAGTAATGAAAAAACGTAAGGCATGCACTACTTTTTTTCAGTGCAACACAAAGGTGTCCGTTTATGAAGCAGTGAAATCTATTCACTGCTTCGTTCTCCGGCATTCACAGTGAAGATTTTTCTCCTCTGTGTGCCAGTTTATGAAGCTTTGTAGATCGCTTCACCTTTGGAGGAGTGAAGAGATCTACAAATGCTTTCAACAGTGGAGAACGGCCCCTGATACTGGAATCTCGTGAGACTTTACGAGATTACAGCACCAGAAATACAGAGATGTCAGTTTATTAAGCAGTGATAAATTATCACCGCTCAATACACGGACGATTAATGTTAATAAAATAATGAGTCCCCCTACATTATATACATATGTATACACACACACACACATTATATATACATGTATATACACATACATTATATATATATATATATATATATATATACATATACATATACACATTATATGTATATATGTATATATATGTATACACATAAATATGACAGGGGGACATGGTTACAGTGTTGGGGGGTCTGAACGAGGCATAAGGAAGTTAAAAATCTTCCTCCTTCCCCCTCAGATCCCCCCAGATTTCCTCTTCACTTCCCGATTCACCACCTCTGAGCTGGTGAACCTGGGAGTGTGAATTCTGACTCAGATCGCCAGTGAAGCGGTGAGATCACCGCTTCATAAACTGGCCCTTTCTGTGTCATTCAATGAGGATTCTCCGTGTGTAGAGATAATCGGCGGGAGAACAAGTTCAAACATGTTCTCCCCCGATTATCACTGTTTCATAAACTGTTTATGGACTGTGATCAGCGGCGATCCTCGGGATCACCGCTGATCACTGCTTCATAAACGGACACCAATGTGTTTAAAGCGGAGTTCTGGACACATTTTTATTTATTTATTTATTTTTTTATGATCCTTACATAATTCATTCTTAAATAAAAAAACGATTATACAATTTTAAAAAATTATGTTGCTAAAATATTAAATTATTACTCACAAGTTTTTCCATCCTGTTGTGGCAGTTGCCATCATGATTGTGGGCATGTGAAGCTCAATTGCTAACTCTTCCTGGATAAGCATAAGGGAGGTGCATGCTGGGTAACCAGCATGCACCTCTCGTCTTGCGCATGCGCGATTCACCGGCGACCGTAGCGCCGATTGTTTCGAAAGTTGCCATAACGGGCGGCAACGGAGGAAGGTCCCACCCCATTGTTATGGCAACTGTGACAGACCTAGCCGGGAGAGAGACTTTTGGAGGGGACTGAATGCTAGCCTCTTGCCGATCGATCGTGGGTCCTGGCATTTGGGGGAACGGTGCTCTTTGTGAGCTGTATGCCTGGGGACCCTTGAGGTGGTATCACTGTGGATTCGGGTCCTGGTCCCCCAGGACACACAGACTCTGGGGACCCTGGATTTGCCATATTAGAAATAGTGGCTGATTCATAATGCTGGGACAAATACTGTTAGGAGATGCTGATGTCAATTCCAGCCACCTGTCTGTCTGTTGCCTGCTAGAATGTGTATTGTTAATAAGTCTCTAGTATGGGATCTAAGAGTCAGATCCGCATTGTTGTTTGTGTTAATTTACTCTGCCATTGTGATAATGTTGATTGGGTTTTCTGAGCTACAAGACGGCCAGTCTGGCCTAAAGGTCATGTCTGAGTCATCTGGGCTGTCTAAAGGGATTAGTAAATTAGCCCATGTTAATTAGGTTTCTGGTCACAGGTGTATGTTCAGAGTAATTTGAGTAGGAGGTATAAACCTCCTCTTTTACTGTATAAAAGAGCCTGTATTTTTCAATAAAACAGATTCCTGGTTGAACTTACATACAGCCTGCCTGGTGTTTGTTCTGAGCTACACAACTGGATTAGAACGGCACATAGCTGTAGTTCTAGTCCCGGAGCATCGGATGACCGAACCATCAGATGTTGCGATCTGCAATCTGATTCTATAGCAGCAAAGGAGTGTCGGGAGAGTGGAACCGAGCGAGCAAGGGGCTCGTTACAGCAACAAAGGACTTTCTTCCCTTTTTAAAATTGGCGATGTGTTCCGCCTTAAATCGCGTCATTTCCTGTCAGGAAATAACGCGATTTTTGATCACAGTACTGCCCACAGACTCCTGGGAAATTATGACACATCATTTCCCAAGAGCATAGGCGAGGGAGGAAGTGACGAGGGAGCTCCGCGGAGCAGGAAGTGGCAGATTAGGTGGACTACATAGCAACAGGGCGATTCTGGTAATTATAAAAAAATGTTTTCCTACAAATTTTTTTTTTTTTAGGTTAAAAGGAGTCTGTTAATGGAAAAAAAATTTCAGGGTGGAACTCCGCTTTAAATGTACGCAAACATGCACAAACTCTCATAAACATAAGGCAAATCAAAGCAAACTAAACAAAAACAAATGCAACGCATGTAAAATGTACGCAAAAGCATTAAAACACATTACCAAAACCACAACACACCGCAATGCACATGCATTAACAGATGCATTGTGTGAATAAGGTCTTATACAGGCAGTACCCGAGATACAAAGAAGATGTAACTCCGGCCAAAAAAATTATTTTTTGTTTTTTTTGGATAGCATAGGGAAGGGTTAACACCTCTGTAACATTTGTTTTGCTGTCTGTGCTCCTGTTCAGAGGATTTCTTCTCATTTTCTGTCCCCATGACAATTGGATTTTGAAACTTTTTGAGGTGTTGTGGAAACAAGGATTGGTGACAAAGCTTCAGTGAATACACCTTTTTCCCATGTGACTCTTATGCCGCGTACACATGGTCGGAATTCCGACCGTGTGTAGGCTCCATCGGACATTTTCCGTCAGAATTTCCGGAAAAAAACATTTGAGATCTGGATCTCAAATTTTCTGACATAAAAAATCTGTTGTGTGTACACAATTCCGATGCACAAAATTCCACGCCTGCTCGGAATCAAGCAGAAGAGCCGCACTGACTATTGAACTTCAATTTTCTCGGCTCATGGTACGTCACCGCGTTCTTGCCGATCGGAATTTCCGACAACATTTGTGTGACCGTGTGTATACAAGACAAGTTTGAGCCAACATCCGTTGGAAAAAAAACATGTATTTTTTTGTCGGAATGTGCGTTCGTGTGTACGCGGCATTACTGGAGTGAATTTCCCTACCTAGGGGTAGATTTTCTCTCACTTCATGTTGTATCCCTCCGTTTTGTAAGGCTGGGTTCGCACTATTGCGATGCCAGACATTGCATGTGATTCGGTGCGCATTGCTGTGTGCATCACATGCGATGTCTGTGCGATGCTAATTTAGCCATACAGTTTGTATGGCTGAAATCGCATCGCGTTCAGACCAGAATGGTGCAGGACCCTTTTATCAGTCCGCACTGGAATCGGATCGCATTGGTGTTCAGACCCATGTGATCCGATTCCTGTCCGATTTAACAGTTCACACCGCGTTCTGTAAACCGATTTAGGGGTGTCATTAACTTTACATTGACGCCCGCAGCGGTTCGCAGAAAGCAGTGTGAACTGCCTGCGAGTCAGATGTGATGCGGAAACCCGCACAGGAATCGCACTAGTGTGAAGCGAGCCCACGTGTGAATCATATGCCTGTATAGAATGTGTTTTAATCTGTTTCAAATTAAGCCTTTCTCCCGATGTTATTAAAATATTACCCAATTATGTTTTGTTGAAATTTAAGTTTTTATAGCAAGCTGTGTTTTTAGGAAATTTTTACTCATTCCTCCATATGTTGGTATATGTTTGTCTTTGGTTATATGTAATGTTTAGCATTCCTGTACTATTACATAGGCTTTGTACAGGTGTCAGCAGACGGAGGAGAATGTTATCTGGCCGGTCATGGTCTGATGGCAGAATATTTGTAGGTGTAAGCTGTGCCATATTGCTGCAGACATCCCCTGTTTAAGCTGATTGGTTGCCAACCACTAACTATTGTTTTCTCTGTAAATGGCGGACTCTTCTCCTCCTTCCTATTAGTAAAAATATGTATGCTCACCCTATGCAAACCTGCAGGTTTATAGAAACATAAGCTTGCAATGGGCGCACCCGAGCAGGCTCATTCCCAAGCTGTGGCTCTGCATGTCCATTCAGATACAGAGCCCTTGACCCCACCCAGCTCCCTCTCTCTCCTTGATGGCTCACTGGATGTAATTTTGATGTGATTGACAGCAATGGGAGCAAATGGCTCCTGCAGCTGTCTTAGCCAATGAGGAGGGAGAGTCTGTGGAGAGCCGAGGCTCTTGTGAACATCGGTGGATCAAGATGAGGCTCAAGTAAGTATTAAGGGGGCTTCTGCACAGAGAAGGTTTTTTACCCTCGTGCATACGATGCGCGAAGGTAAAAAAAAAAACTTGAGCCTTTAGAACCACTTTAAGGAGGCCGTGGAGGCGTCCATTTTGTTGGTTAGTATCGGAGCGGACTAACAATATCCGCCCATAATACCGTGTACCGGAATGTACACGGTTGCCGGTATTGTGTCAAAACAGCAAGTCGTCAACTTCTATAATTACTGGCGGTTTACAGTGACCGGTGATGTATTTGGAGATCTTAATTAGCTATTTTGACAGAACACCGGCATCTTCACTAAGGAAACAGAAAGTGAAACCTTGCAGTTTCACAGTCTGTTTCCTACTACACATGCGCGAGTAGCGCTGCACTTCTGAATGGCCCTGCTGTCTTCTGGGACCTGTGTGTCTCCCAGAAGGCAGTGGGGGGGGGGGGGGAGCTGCCGGAAATTTTGTAGATCGCCGCAATCGTTGCCCTTACCCGGAAGTGGGAGCAGGTACCTGGTTTTGACAGGTATCCGCCCCGCCCCCCGAAAGGTGGCAAATGTGGCAGTGGAGGGGGGTTTGGGGTTTGCAAACAAGCGGAGCTTCCCCTTTTGGGTGGAGCTCCGCTTTAAAGATTCTAGCTCACATGGATACTTACACATAGTAGGGCCAATTTAGACAGAAGTCAGTTAAACTACCAGCATATCATAAGTGTGGGAGCAATCCAGAGTACCCAGAAAAAAAACATGCAAGCACAGGGACATGCAAACTCCATGTAGATACTAGTTTATAGCTAATGGCAAATATCTACAGTTGGCAGCAGGATGTTCACAATCACATAACTGCAGCGTTGTTAATTTTTATTGATTTCTGTTTATCAACAGGTTGTAATTGATAGTAAATTGGAGAAGAGAATAATTAATTTAATAAACGAGCACAAAAAGCTAAACTCGGATCAAGGAATGGTGTCCGGAAGGTTGACTTCTAAGAAGTTACAGGTTTGCATTTTGGTTGCTATGCTTTTTATTTACTAGCAATGCTACTTAACAGTGATGCATCTACTTCATCTCATGTAGTAAATGTGAAAGTAATACTGGGAAACCTGGGGATTAAGGGCACCACAACCCTATAGAAATATTGTAAATATGAAAGGAAAAAAAAGGGGCGATTTTCAAGCTGCCACAAATAACACAAATATATGATAACAATATCCACATTTTTATTACAACGTAAGCATTGTAAAAAGTCAACATTTAGCAGTGTTGTTGAATATTAAAAACCATCAAAGGGTATTCATGTGGCTTGATTGAATATGCAGTAATTTCAACTCAATATGTTTTGTTAAACATTGGCTTCTTCAGGAGAATTTTTGTAGAGTGTAGAGAAGGGCAACCAAACTGGTAAGAGGCATGGAGGAGCTCAGCTATGAGGAAAGAATAGGGGAACTGAATGTATTCACTCTTGAGAAGAGGAGATTAAGGGGGAATATGATCACCATGTATACATATAAAGGGGTCCATATAGTGAACTTGGTGTTGAGTTCACTTTACGGTCAACACTGAGGACAAGGGGGCACTCTTTACCTCCTAGAGGAAAAGAGATTTCATCTCCAAATATGGAAAGGTTTCTTCAAAGTAAGAGCTGTGAAAATGTGGAATAGGCTCCCTCCAGAGGTGGTTCTGGCCAGCTCAGTAGATTGCTTTAAGAAAGGCCTGGATTCTTTCCTAAATGTACATAATATAACTGGGTACTGACATTTATAGGTAAAGTTGATCCAGGTAAAATCTGATTGCCTCTCTGGGATCAGGAAGGAATTTTTTCCCCTGCTGTAGCAAATTGGATCCTTCTTTTTTGGGGTTTTTTTCGCCTTCCTCTGGATCAACTGTGGGTATATGGGATTGTATGATATTTTTTATTATGTATATATATATATATATATATATATATATATATATAATCGCCTGGGATACAACACGTCTTAGTAATTGTCCACTGGAAACAAATTCTCTTCCCAACAGAGTGTTTCACATATCACACAAGAAAGAACTCATAGCGTGATGCCCTCTTATTACATCCAACAAAGCCCCCCTTCATAAAATGCAGTTACAAAATAGCACAGTAAATAAAGCATGTATATGTCCCTCTGACGAAGACGTGATTACGAAACGTGTTAGGGCGTGACCACACGACTACTAGGACTGTCAGTATTTGTGTCTCTACCCAGGAATCGCTGCTATCAGTGGTTACTGGAGAGCAGTGAGAGGAGGCACTTATGCCATACAGTCCGTGATGACATTTACATGCTTTACTTACTTAAAAAACCTAAGAAAGTGGAAAAATTGCCCTGCCACAATTCTTCTCAGCGTTTAGGAATATTAAATATATATAGATGGATAAACTAGCAGTGATGAAACCTGATGTCAGTAATTAAAATGTGAGATGTCTCCCAGCAGCCACTTAAAACCAAACTCATATAACAGATGTATAAATAATCACTTAACGAGTCAAACTAATACATCAAAGTGGTGCTATACACAGTCATGAACTCTGACCGGAAAAAATGTCCCTGATTTAAAACACAAGCTGAAAGCTTTCAGCGAAAGAACATAGAATGGACACAAGATGCGGTCTTCAGCTTGATATCCCTGGTATATGCAGTAGATCTGATACGTGCACCCTTCACCAGATCTTATATCAACACATGTAATAAATCCCCCGCAAGGGGTTCTCACTCACCGGAACCAAGAGGATTATAAGCCTTGGATCATAACTTCCGTTCGATCACTCTCGAGGACCTCCCAGGCAGGTAATCCGGTGATATCCGCAATATCCTGATCTAAAATATTGTTCTCCCTTATTAGAACGTGCACATTCTTATAAAATTTAGGAAGAACCATTTCTAGCTCCACATGGTTGGAATCGCCAGCCACAATCACAACCCCCTCTGGATGTGCATTTTATGAAGGGGGGCTTTGTTGGATATAATACATTTTAAGACGGTATCACAATATGAGTTCTTTCTTGTGTTATATGTGCAACACACTGTTGTGAGGAGAATTTGTTTCCAGTGGACGATTCCTAAGGCTTGTTCTAACCCAGGTGATATATATATATATATATATATATATATATATATATATATATATATATATATATATATATATATATATATATATATATATATATATATATATATCTCCTCTAACTGGAGGAGGATTACATATTTGGTGGGACTGCACGCAAATAACAAAGAATCATAAATACAAGGCGCATTATACTTGGAGATCTGGTGAGTTTATGACCAAAGGGGAGTGGACTTCATGAGGTGTGGTGATGGCAATTAAAGATCTGGTTATTCCTTAATCACCCTTACTACGATCTACGACATATCTGATATTCGTATTTATAAGGAATTGTTTTTGAGCTATTGATTAACATGTGGTGTGTAGAAAACTAGAGGAGCGCTGCTAATGCTGGATGGATTTTATGTAATTTTAAGGCATATGTTTTGAAATAATTTTTATTGTGTATAGCAGCAGCTGATTTTATTATGAGCGCTGGGTTTAGTGATTTTTATTCACTAAGGGAGTTATTTTGATCGTTTACTATATGAAATGTGAGTGTGGGGCTTTCTTCATTGGAAAGACAATTTTTTTTTAATGGATTTGTGACCATGTTGTTGTTATAGAAAAATTAAAGTTAGAAAAGTTAGAGACCCCAATTAGCTGCCATGTTGGGGTTGATGGGTTTTTAAAGGATACGTTCACTTTTCAGGTAAAAAAAATGTGCATTTTTCTTTTTTCTTTTTTGGAGCCTGTAAAGCATTGCACCAGTCATCAACAGATTGCTGGTGCCATGCAGGTCTCTTGCAGATCTTTTTGTGTATCGGTGTGCCTGTACATCCCATATGGGCACACAGATACACTCACAGTAAGTATCAATGAACTACTGTGGAGCGTTGGTTGTGCATTGAGAACTACAAGCCGAGAGCCACAAAGGAGCCCCACACAGCCGTGCTGATTTCAAAAGTGACAAAAGTATCGCCTGTGCAATTGCTCTCAGCAGAAGGTTTACCCCAGCTTTATGTTTTAGGGCAACTCTAAAATTTTAGATTTCTCATTGCTTTCTTTCTCTGTGTGACAAGGTTCACATGGAAAATAGAGAGGGGCACTAGAAAGGGTTGTAAATATTTTCTACTTTATCAAAAAAATGATATATACAAATGGAATAGAACAAAGGGATCTGACATTGCTTGTGTGTTTTTAAAGTGGTCTTATGGACACTAACTGTGCTATAAGTACATCAGTGATGCTAAGCAGACATTTATGGCAGTCAGTCTGGATAATCTGATATGGTAATAGGGACTTTAGCAACTAAACTCAGGCTCAGAAATGCATCTTGCTATGCCTCCATCTTGGACCAGTCATGTATGGACCAATATTAAGATGCAAGGCTAAGCACAACTTCAGATTATCTTTATGGCTGCTGGAGCATAATATGGTGTATGAGCACATTTGCAGGCATCTCTGAGTAAATGCTTGCCATCACTGATGTGCTTTTAGCTTATTAAAAGGTGCAAGCCTTGGGGCTTCACTTCATAGAGAGCTGCTGACCTGGAAAAGCATGCAGTCTGCAAAGTCTAGACTTCTATTTTGCATGCTTGTTCGAGGTCATTTACTCAACAGGTAAAGAAGCCAGGAGCAGAATGGCTTCCCTGAAGCCTGGACCTACAAAGGCAGTATAGCATCCGACATCCAGTCAATTTTTAACTGACTGTAGTAATCTGTAAATGGATTGGTTGCCGTTGATTATTGCACTTTACACATCCTCATTTGCTATGTTAGTCAGTAAGCCTACTGGAGTGCTTTTGTATAGTTGCCATCCTAATAAATTGGTTTGTCTTCTACAGTGCCTTAAAAAGTATTCATAGCCCTTGAAATTTTCCTCAGTTTGTCACTTGGCAACCAAAAACGTAAATGTATTTTATTAGGATTTTATGTGATAGACCAACACAAAGTGGCACATAATTGTGAAGTGGAAGGAAGATGATAAATGGTTTTCAAACTTTTTTAAAATAAATATGTGAAAAGTGCAGCGTGCCTTTGTATTCAGTCCCCCTGAGTCAATACTTTGTAGAACCATCTTTTGCTGCAATTACAGCTGCAAATCTTTTTAGGTATGTCTCTACCAGCTTTGCACATCTAGAGAGTGACATTTTTGCCCATTCTTCTGTGCAAAATAGCTCAAGGTCTGTCAGATTGGATGGAGAGCGTCTGTGAACAACAATTTTCAAGTCTTGCCTCAGATTCTCAATTGAAATTAGCTCTGGACTTTGACTGGTCCATTCTAACACATGAATTTGATCTAAGCCCTTCCATTGTAGCTCTGGCTGTATGTTTAGGGTCGTTGTCCTGCTGAAAGGTGAATCACAGCCCCAGTCTTGAGTCTTTTGCAGACTCTAACAGTTTTCTTCTAAGATTGCCCTGTATTTGACTCCATCCATCTTCCCATCAACTCTGACCAGCTTCCCTGTCCCTGCTGAAGAAAAGCATTCTCACAACATGATGCTGCCACCACCATGTTTCACGGTGGGGATCGTGTGTTCAGGGTGATGTGCAGTGTTAGTTACCCGCCACATGTAGCGTTTTGATTTTAGGCCAAAAAGTTACATTTTGGTGTCATCTGACCAGAGCACCTTCTTCCACATGTTTGGTGTGTGTCCCACATGGCTTCTCGCAAACTGCAAACAGGACTTCTTATGGCTTTCTTTCAACAATGGCTTTCTTCTTGACACTCCTCCATAAAGGCCAGATTTGTGGAGTGCACGACTAATAATTGTCCTGTGGACAGATTCTCCAATCTGAGCTGTGGATCTCTGCAGCTCCTCCAGAGTTACCATGGGCCTCTTGGCTGCTTAACTGATAGATGCTCTCCTTGCCTGGCCTGTCAGTTTAGATGGACGGCCATATCTTGGTAGGTTTGCAATTTGTGCCATACTCTTTCCATTTTCGCATAATGGATTGAACAGTGCTCCGTGAGATGTTCAAAGCTTGGGATATTTTTGTAAAACCTGACCCTTCTTTAAACTTCTCCACAACTTTATCCCTGACCTGTCTGGTGTGTTCCTTGTCCATCATAATGCTGTTTGTTCACTAAGGTTCTCTAACCAACCTCTGAGGGCTTCACAGAACAGCTGTATTCATACTGAGATTAAATTACACACAGGTGGACTCTATTTACTAATTAGGTGAGTTCTGAAGGAAACTGGTTCCACTAGATATTAGTTAGTGGTATCAGTAAAGGGGGCTGAATACAAATGCACACCACACTTTTCAGATATTTATTTGTAAAAAATATGACAACCATTTATCATTTTCCTTCCAATTCACAATTATTGGTATAATTGTGTTGGTATATCACATAAAATTCCAATAAAATACATCTCAAGGGGTATAAATACTTTTTCAAGGCACTGTATTTTTGTAAATCTGCTGTGGTATAAGTACCATAGAAATGTTAATAGTCCCAGAGAAGCTTGTGGAACTCAGTAGAGATTGATCAAGTGAAAATAATAGTCAACTCTTTACTGTAGTTTATATTCTGACCATTGTTGATCTTTATGTGTTGTATTCTACTTCTCTACAGGATCTCTATACAGCTTTACAGGAGTTTAATTTTAAAGCAGAACACATAGAAGAAGCCATGACAAACACAATCCTGTATGGTGGAGACTTGCATTCAGCTTTAGACTGGCTCTGCCTGAACTTGCCAGACGGTAAGTATAATGTAAACATAGACTTTCAGCCATGGGATCATACTATCATAGTCCATGCTATGAAAAGTGGTAATCATGACCTTCCCTCCACAGGTGCTCTGCCAGAGGGCTTCAGTCAGCAGTTTGTAGAGGAAGAGCAAAAGGTTAGAGCAAAGTTTTGTCCTCCTCCTCACAAGCCAGCCAACATTCCCAACTCTGGCAAGTCAGAGGAAGCCCCTGCTGTAAAGGTTAGTGTTTATGCTATAGGCTTAGGCCTGCAACCAGTCATAATACTCAGTTTATGTCTGTATACTTGTCTCTTTCCTTGCTCGATCACCTCTATGTACTCTAGTGTTAATTTTGGCACACAAGTTAATAGGGACACTGCTGAGGTAGGGTCTGTGTTAATGGACTTTAGACTAGTGTGGCTGGTGAATTCAGTGTCCTTTCATATGCGTTCAGCATGCATTTGACATCAGGTTGAAACGCTTCTGAGATCATTCAATGATCATTGACAGGTACATTTGACCTGCAAATGGCATTTGACCTCCTTCTAAGCTCCAGCCACCTGCTTTAAGCTGCTTTTGAATTCCCATTGACGTGTAGGGAGAGGAGCAGCTCTGACATGAACAAAAGCTGTCAGGCCCTTACATGGAATGGGTAGCTTAGGTAGCATTCATGTGCCACGAGTTTGTATGTGTGGGAGGGAGTGTAATTAGTTTGAAATATGTGAGCACAGGGGTATCATCCCAATAATATAGTAGCAAAAAGAGAAATGGGTAATGGGACTTTAATTATACCCCCGTGTGCACATTTACCTCATTTTTTTTTTTACTAATAATATCTATATATCTAAAATAATTTTGTCTTTATTTTACACTATATATATATATATATATATATATATATATATATATATATATATATATATATATATATATATATATATATATAATACATTACAAGGATAAGTGCATTGAGTCTTCTGAGAAGGTCAACGCGTTTCGCGGATCATCCGCTTCATCAGGACCAACAGAAATAAGCACATTAAAATGAGTAAATCAAGACATTAAAAACAAATCTATAACGGAGAAAGAAAAAATCATAAATCACATGAAACAGCACAACATATTGTTAAACTGTTGGTACAAGTCAGATTATCACATTTTATCCAAAAATAACCATACACAGTTCTTTCCATTCCTCATGAAAAAATCATTTATGTCTTGAATATTAGATATTAATCTATCCTCTGGGAAGGAGAAAAATACCCAAAACGTATGTAGTAGAATATGCTCGGTGTTTATCGAAGGGAAAGGTCAATGATCTCAAAAGATAGCCTGCTGGCCCATGGGAGGATAACCCTTAGGTTTAAACACCAAAACCAAGTGAACTATAACAACCAAAAAGAGAGTATCAACTACTAGAGGGTTTATCACTGCATTTGTATAAACCAGTTGTAGATATACTAATTGCCCCCCACTTCTCTAAGCTTGTATATAAAAGAAGGGGAATGCTTACCCAAAATCTAAGTTGATGTAAATATAATATGGTCTTGGATCAAGGGTGGAATCCAAATGAGTTACAGTGCATGTTCTACGGTTGTGGGGCTCATCACACTACATTAACAAAGAGTTTACATAAAAATCCCCTTAAGCCACTTCTAAAAGTAAAATACTCAATTAGTAGCACAATATCCACCTCAGAGAGAGTGACAGCTATGCTTACCCTTAGATGTAAGAGATGAACAAATGACACATAAGTCAGCAGTAATTCAAAGTCCTAAATAGGACCCCACTGGTTCAAGCAGGTAGATACAAGCCACAATCAAATGAAGGAAGTCATCCCCACATAGGGATAAGCCATACATAATCTGAGAAGCAACAGCAAACAAGCAGTTAGAATGGGGAGCAAATGCTACAACCAAAGTCACCCCTCCTTCCAGGGTAGCAATTACAATCCTGAATGGGGGTGGGGTCCCTTAAATACCTGATGATGGGTCCTCCGAAGGGGCTGCCAGGTGTGCCGTGGGTGGGGCCAATAAAATTGGTCCCATGATCGCCTGTGTCATACCCAGAGAGCCTACTCTATACCAAACCCCATAGGTGTGACAGACCTGGTGGTCTGTCATGTGGGCAATGGCTGCCAGGAACAAGCCAGCACGGTGTCCACGCTGTTATGTACAACCGCGAGTATGGATATACGGAAAGAATCCGCACTCTGGAATTCATCCAAATTCTTTATTTGATAATCACCAAGTACAGAGTAACTGCTAACATGTTTAGGCGAAGAGCCTTGTTCACTGCCTTAAACAAGGCTCTTCGCCGAAACATGTTAGCAGTTACTCTGTACTGGTGATTATCGAATAAAGGATTTGGATAGATTCCAGAGTCCGGGTTCTTTCCATATATCCATATTCCGAGTTTGTGACGAGTGGGAGGTCATATGAACCTGGCACCTGAAGAGAAGGTACCAGCAACCAACGCTCATATTTGGAGGTTTTCACAGTTAGAGTGGTGCTACCTTGAGTGTACATTGTACAACCGCAAGTATCGCGAGTGTACCAAAATGGCGTTCAAACCGGAAGTACACCATCGAAAGTCCGTAAACCGGAAATACTCAGAGTATCTTTTGAGATCATTGACCTTTTCCTTCCATAAACACCAAGCATATTACTGTATACTACATCCACTTGGGTAAGTATTTTTCTCCTTCCCAAAGGATGGATTAATATGTAATACTCAAGACATAAATTATTTTTTCATGAGGAATGGAAAGAACTGTGTATGGTTATTTTTGGATAAAATGTGATAATCTGACCTGTACCAACAATTTAACAATATGTTGTACTGTTTGATGTGATTTATGATTTTTTCTTTCTCTGTTATAGATGTGTTTTTAATTCCTTGATTTACTCATTGTACTTAATTCTGTTAGTCCTGATGAAATGGATGATCCACGAAACGCGTTGACCTTCTCAGAAGACTCGATGCACTAATCCTTGTAATGTATTATATCGATAGCAATATATGTATATATATATATATAATGTGTAAAATAAAGACAACATTCTCCTTTTGTTAGATAGCATTCAGCCATATGTTTTGGACCTCTAAGTGATGGTTTTACAATATATGTGGCATGTTGCCTTCAGGCATGATTTTTTTTGCTGTAATAAATACACACAGTACATACACCGCCCTGAGTAATAAAAACTCTCCACTAAATAGTAATAATGTATATGGGGAGAAAAGTAGATGTCAATTTGTTTCAAGACTTGTTCCACTTAAAGTGGTTCTAAAAGCAGAAGGTTTATTATCTTAATGCATTAAGATGAAAAACCTTCTGTGCGCAGCAGCCCCCCTCAGCCCCCTAATACTTATGTGAGCACCATCTCGATCCAGCGATGCAGAACGAGAACCTCGGCTGACCGGCACTCTCCTTCATTGGCTAAGACAACCGAGGGTGCCATTGGCTCTCACTGCTGTCAATCAAAGTCATTGAGTCAGTGAGGAGAGAGAGGGGCGGGGCTGATCTGTGGCTCCGTGTCTGAATGGACACACAGAGCAGAGGCTCGGTTCAGGTGCCCCCCATACAAGCTGTATCTTTTAGAAAGAAAAAAAGATTATTTCATTCCAACCACTCTCTAATGGATATAAAAATGTTTCCTTTCCGTAACCACATGACTCAGTACTGGATAGCTTTGTTGTCTATTCCCTTTTTCTGTCCATTTTTTTTTTTATTACTAATAATTATGTCTGTATAAAGTAATTGCATAGTGAATTTGGGATTTGTCTTTTGATTTAGGCTAGTAGTAAAAAAGATGTGAGCATGAAAGAATGGATCCTAAGATATGCTGAGCAAGGAAGTGACGATGAGGAGAGAGAGGCGGATCCTGATAAAGATTCGGAGGTAGAAGAGTTTGACCCGGTAAGCGTAATAGGCTTCACTAATGCATCTTTCACAACACAGGGAATTCCAGACCATTTTGAGCATGCAGATATGGATCTACAGAGAAATTGTGCAGCTACCTGGAAATTATACATTTCTCTTCATGCAGAATGAAAGATATCTGGAACTAACTGCCAAGCTGTTTGATGCCAAAGCACAGGCTGCAAGCACAAAGCAGGACAAAGACAAGGCAGGACAGAGGGAGGCACAGGAAAAAATCCGAACATATCTGCAAGGTTGGAAAAATTCATTCTTTTTATTTAATTCATTTAATTTTTATTAATAGCAGAGATGGCTGACCAGTACGGAAGTCGTTTCTGGTCACATGGTTGTCTCCCACCCAGGCAGAGCTGGCTAACCAGTAGAAATGTGGTTTCTAGACACATGGTTGTATACCTTACAGGCAGAGGTGCCATGGACAAACTAACACCAATGCGTTGTGCTGCTCTGTTATAGCAACCCTGTCACCAACATATGCAACCTGTTATAGAAGAGGATAAATACTTACCTCTCCAGTGGGTGGCACACCCATTCTATATTCTCTTGCGGAGATATTAGCACTGCTGTTATCTGACATTTCGGATGTGTCAGGTTTCTTGTCCCCTTCCGGGCTATGTGATTCCTCCCACCAAACATTGTGCCTATGGGTACAGGATCAATTTGCGTATCTATCGAATTTTCGACCAACCTACTGTACATGTCTTAATATTTCATTCTTTCCTTTGTCTGTTGCACAGAGATGAAGAACTTGGAGCAGCACCCCATGTTTAATCCTGAAGTGAAACTTCCAGAAGTAGAAAGTGAAAAAGAGAACAGTAAAAGTGCAAAACCTTCAGCTCCTCCTCCTCCTCCTCCTCTTGAAGATGAGGCTTTAAACTTGAATTTGTTTGAAAGTCCTAAAGAGGCAACAGAAGAGAAAGGTGAGGAAGACTTACAATGGGACATTGATGATCAGTCCACCCAAAATTCATATGTTAGTATGGTAGATGCTGGGGAGCTACATTTCTAACTTTCTGTTGCTGGTGAGATTTCTGCTCACCTACAATTTCTGGTGTTTATTGCTAGACCGGTTCTTAGCTGGTAGGAGCAGTAGAGCATAGTTATTGTGCTGCACTACTAAACAGAAGCTTGCTCAGCTTGCATATGTAATGAGCACATATACAATATGCCTTCTCGGATCTCTATGTGCAGTTCCAAACTGTAAGTGGAAATATTGTTTGGAAAACATTTACAAGTTTTTAGTCATTTCAGTTATGCTGGTGACAATTACATATGCAGATAGAAATAATTCAAACAATCTGCAAATACTCTTTAACACTTGAGTTCCCCTTTGATATTAATTATCTATATTTTAAAAGTATGGAGACAGTAAGCTCCAGAGTTCTGCTAGAGGCTCATTTATTGTAAACTCTAAAAAGACAATGTAATATTACAAGGGAGCCACATATGGCAAAGTGTCTGGGGGATAAGTAGGAATCATAGGCAGTCTGTGTTGCCTTTAGAAGTAAGGCCCCTTTCACACGGGGCTGTCCTTGTACAGACTCCGTCTGCTCAGTGGGGATCGCTCCGTTGATCCCCGCTGAGCCGGCGGATGACAGGTCCGTCTCCACTTACTGTGCAGGGACGAACCTGTCAGATCTCCGCTCTCCTCTATGGGGGATCGGATGAAAGTGGACCGCCTATCCGTTTTCCTCTGATCCGATCCACCAGACGGATGGAAAATAGGGTTTCCATCCGTTTGGATTCAGCAGATTGGATGTCAGTGGACACGTCACAGCTGAAATCCATCGCTCCATAGACCTGCATGGAGCGTCCGTTCAGATCCACCTAAGAAACTGACAGGTCTGCCCGTGTGAAAGGTGCCGAAATTTGTTTCTCCTTTCCCTGAACCAAGACCAATCAGGGCAGACTCTCCTTAGAGAAAGGAAGTTAAAGTGATTGTAACCCTTTAAATTTTTGTCATTAAAATAATAAACATGTCATAATTCCCTGCTGTGTGCCTTGTTTTTGCACCGAGTAGCCCCAATCCTCCTCTTCTCAGGTCCCCTGTCGGCGCTCCTGGCTCCTCCCCCTCGCCGACTGCTGCCATAGGAAGCAGCTTTCTATGGGGGCACTCATGCGTTCTCAATCCCGAGCCAGGCTATTTGCGTATATTCAGACACACAGCTTGGCTCATTCCCTGCTCACAGGTGTTGACTGACAGAAGCTCCCTCCCGCTGTTCTTAGCCAAGCCTGTGAGAGTGGGGAGAGGAGAAAAGAGCTGATGCAGACAAGCACAGAGCTGGATCGAGATTGAGTGTTTAGGGGGGGAGCTACTAGTAAAAGTTTTTTTATCCTAATGCAGGGAATGCAGTAAGGTAAAAAACATTTTACCTTTACAACCACTTTTAGGAACACAGACCTACTTTCCACTCACATATAGGAATCTTTCCCCCACCTACCCACAATGCAGTGGTTGGTGCCTGGGCAATCAATTGTCTGGTTCCAAATGCTATAATGAGGGATTGGGGGAGGGTCCATTGTTCTCTGTAAGCTCTGACATAGTGTTTGCTCAGAACTTGCACAGTAGTTTTGCAGGGGTCTCCAGCATGCGTGAGTGGCAGGAGGGTACATGAAGTGTATGTGCTCATTTTTCCTGCTTTCAAGTGAACCCGTTACTTTACCTAAATAAGCAAAGTACACATTTGTTTTAATTATGTTCGAAAGAATAGAATTTTTGCTTGCTCTGGGCAGCAATTCTTCATTTTAGGCAGATAAAGTCTAATGTTTATATTGAGAAATGCACTTTCATATCATTTTTTTTTCATTTATCTATCACTGCTGTATTTTAGCAAAAAAGAAACCTCCACTTGATGTGAGAAACTTTGATTACACATCTCGCAGCTGGACGGGTAAATCACCGAAGCAGTTTCTGATTGATTGGTGCAGAAAACATTACCCTAAAAGCCCAAATCCTACTTTTGAAAAGGTGCATGCGGGAAGGTACTGGAGGAGCAGGTAGGTGTCTTCAGGGCTGATTCATAAAGCCAGATAAAACAAAAAGAACACAAAAGTTGACCGTTGCCCATAGTGACCAATCAGAATGCTTATTTTCCTATAATATAAAAGTTAACACATGATTAGTTGTTACAGGTGACCGCTTTTGTACTTATTTTCATGATTAAGTGGCTATGCTAATTTGTGCATTATGCAATTAAATCGCCACTCGTGGAATTGATCTAGAGACAGTAACCAGATCTGTCACTTCAGGGTGAAAATTGTGAAATCGATTGACAACATCATGTCTGTGTGCCCTACAATCGTAACAGAAGACAGTATGCAGGCCCAGCATCTTGCAGCTACTTTAGCTCTGTATGAGCTCACCAAAGGCCAGGTGAGAATTTGTGTTACACTGAAAGTATTACATACAGTATACTCTGTGTATTGTGCTAAGTATTGTACAACTATTTGAACTAACATTACTAACTTAAGTAAATGAAACCAGGTCAGTGTTCAATCTCACTTAAAGTGGTTCTAAAGCCTAAACATTTTACTTTTATGCATTCCTTGTATTAGGCATTAGTATCCCCCCACACCCCCCCCTTTTTATTTACCTGAGCCCTCATTTGATCCAGTGCTGTGCGCGTCTACAGCTCTTTTCTCCCCTCATTTCAGGGTCTTGCTTTGCTGGGGCACCGGAAGCCATTGGCTCCCAGTGCTATCAATCAAAGCCAGTGATGAAGGAGCCAGGGGAGGAGCCACGTCCCGCTGTCTGTCAATGGACGCAGCAGCGGGGCTCGTGAGCGAGCACGCACGAGTGCCCCCATGGGAAACGGCTTCCCATGGGGGCACTGGACAGAGAGGAGGGGCCAGGAGTGCCGGCGGGGGACCCAAAAAGAGAAGGTCCGCGGCCCCTCTGTTCAATTCTGTTGCACAGAGCATGTAAGTATAAATATGCTTGTGTTTGTTTTTTGTTTTTTTTTACCCTTACAGTCATTTTAAGCTTTCTCTAACCCCAATTCCAGAGTTGGGGACGCTGTGTAAAATCTACATAAAAATTTAATGCAGTGATTTGCAAATCTCATCAACCCATATTTTATTTGCAATACAAAACAGATTAAATGTGCCATTTTAAGCAAAAAGTAATGTAATTT
The DNA here is from genome assembly GCF_042186555.1 of Aquarana catesbeiana. Lineage (NCBI taxonomy): Eukaryota > Metazoa > Chordata > Amphibia > Anura > Ranidae > Aquarana > Aquarana catesbeiana. Next base: position 108,794,012 of record NC_133324.1, on the reverse strand, counting down.
TGAAATTAATGGCAGGAACACGTCTCAAAAAAGTTGGGACAGGGCAACAAAAAGCTGCAAAAGTAAGTGGTACTGACAAGGAAGAGCTGGAAGAACATTTTGCAACTAATTAGGTTCATTGGCAACAGGTGAGTAACATGATTGGTTATAAAAGGGCATCTTGGTGAGTCAGAGTGTCTCAGCAGTAAAGATGGGCAGAGGTTCACCAATCTTTGAAAAGCTGCATCTAAAAAATGTCAATTTAAGAACAATGTTACAAAGACTTTAAATATATCTTCATCCGCAGTACGTAATATCATCAAAAGTTTCAGAAAATCTGGGGAGAATTCTGTGTGCAGGGTACAGGACAGAACGTAATATTGGATGCCCATGATCTTCAGGCCCTCAGATGGCAGTGCATTCAAAACAGGCATGATTCTGTGATGGACATCACTGCATGGGCTCAGGAATACTTCCAAAAATCACTGTCTGTGAACAGTTTGCTGTGCCATCCAAAAACGCAAGGTAAAGCTCTATCAAACAAAGAAGAAGCCATACTGCCGCCGTCTTCTCTGGGCCAAAGCTCATATTAAATGGTCTGTTGCAAAGTGAAAAACTGTTCTATGGTCAGACTAATCAAAATTTGAAATTCTGTTTGGCAACCATGGGTGCCGGGTCCTCCAGAATAAAAAGGAGAGGGAACTTCCAGTTTGCTGTCAGGGCTCAGTTCAAAAGCCTGCATCTCTGATGGTATGAGGGTGCATTAGTGCATATGAAATGAGAAGCTTCCACATCTGGAAAGGCACCATCAATGCTGAAACATATATCAAGGTTTTAGTGCAGCATTTGCTCAGGTAAGAATGGGACAACATTCCGCTCCCAACACTCAAGCAGCTGGTCTCCTCCAGTTCCCAGACGTTTCCGGAGTGTTGTTAAAAAAAGAGGAGGGGATGCTACACTGTTGTAAACATGGCCCAACCTTTTTTGGAATCTGGATTGTACTTTGCCAGCTTTTTATTGCCCTATTTTGGTATGTTTTCTATTGTAAAATATGGGTTTATGTGATTTAGGAAATCATTGAATTCTGTATTTTATGTCGATTTT